>NW_022287872.1:0-996 GCF_004355925.1 Anarrhichthys ocellatus | reverse complement strand
ACACACACACACACACACACACACACACACACACACACACACACACAGGAAAAAGGAAACACAAACCAAAGCTCTCAGTCTCCAGCTCTGCACCCACATGGTCTCAAATGAAACACTTTGGACCAACTCGGGTCAGAACTCGGTCTAAAAACATTGTGACGAAGGCCACGAGAAGAAACACCAGCAGACCCGATCGGCTCCCGGGGTTGAAATGGACAAAAAAAACAACAAAAAAAAAAAAAAAACACAGACTTCCCCAACGCCTCCGATGTCGACCATCACAGCAGCTCAGTCTACAAACCACAGGACTCATCAGTCCATACGAGCCGGGTCGGTCAGAACCAGTCTGGTTCCAGCTGACTGTGAGGCTCATAAACATGCAGCAGAAAGTAAGGCAGGTGTAGTGAACCACGTCAGTCTATGTGGGACACTTCTACAACCAGGACCTCGTGGGGACGTCCATGAAGGAAGGTCAGGAAAGTGTGTGTGTGTGGCGTCCATTTTGTGTCCTTCCTCCTGTTTAGTGAGTCTGTTCTGTCTCCACACACACTGCAGCCACACATGGAACAAAGTGAGGAAGAGGAGGGTGAACAGGAGGAAGAGCTACTTTTTTGGTACTTCCAGAAACCTTGGCATGTGACTGCACCCCCCCCCCCCCCCGTGTTTCTTCGCCCCCCCCCCCCCCCACACACATACACACCCCTCCCCCGACTCCCTCCCTCATCCCTTAGGTTATATGAAGGCGCCGCCGGGCATACCCAGGAAGTTGGGCGGCATGGGGGGGGGCGCCGTGGAGCCGCTCCAATGCACCTTCATGTGGTGCCTCAGGTTGGACCGGGACGAGAAGCGCTTGTCGCACTGCTGGCAGGAGAACGGCTTCTCCTTGGTGTGGATGCGGCGGTGGCAGACGAGTTGGGTGGAGACCCGGAAGGACTTTCCGCAGTCGGGGCACTGGTAACGTTTGGGCTCGGTGTGGATCCGCCGGTGGTTCTTGAG
>NW_022287871.1:0-2033 GCF_004355925.1 Anarrhichthys ocellatus | reverse complement strand
ACACACACACACACACACACACACACACACACACACACACACACACGTGTTATTTGTATGAAGGTAAAATATTTTCTCCTGCAATGTGAAAAACTTGTAAAGCAGCAGATTTGACACAGAACACCACAGCCATCATCTGAATGTTAAATCAACTTGATCGGCAGCAGTTTATCGTCACACACACACGTAAAGACACACACACACACGTAAAGACACACACACACACAGAGTCACCCTCATCTAATCTCATTACCGTCTGCTATTTCACTTTCTGCACCGCTTGCTCCCGGCGATGTCAGCTGTAGTTATTCAAAAGGTTATTTCATCCAAATCCTCGTCACTTAGTTCCACTTTTCTTTTTCTTGCAGATGTTTTGAGTTCTCTGCGCTGAGGCGTCTGCTGCCCCCCCGACACAAATGAAATGTATTATGAACTTTGCTGCGGCGCTAAAAGTAAGACTTCAAAAACAAAACAGCAACTTTTCAGTAACAATCTCCCTGATTATGGATAGATCAGGACAGCTGGACTATCTTTAAAATGAATGAATTAAATGTTTGACTTTTTTGTGATCTGCTTGAACTAAACCTTCAACAAGTTATCCGCTGTTATTTGACAGGATTCATGAGAAGTGTGGATTTAAGTACATCTACATACACGTTTTGATAAATGAAGATATTAAACTGATGACAGAGATGCAGAGGATAAAAAGCTCATTCTGTTTGATTGTATCAGTATATTATGTTAAAGAGTTAAAGAGTCAGCCTGAGCACAAGACTAAAGACTAAAGATGGAAGAGAAGCAGCTTCAGTTCACTGAATAAAGACTCTATCTTCAGTTCATTCATCCTCATAGACCTCATCAAAAGAAATCAAAGACACGATAACATGTAACAACGATATGTTGATGAATTAATGACGATCTAAGAAGTGTTGACTTTGTATTCAAGATGCAGATGAGACACATCAGAAACAACTAAAGAGACACAAAATGGGCAAAACATCTACAGACAAAAAGACAGAAAGAATGACCAAAGAGAGACAATGCAACTACAGAGAGACACACAACCACACAGAGTTGCATGACGACGACAAAGAAAGACAGAATGACCACAAACAGACAAAACAACTGTAATTGTGTCTTTGTTCTGTATAGAGGTGGCGGGGCCTTCAGCATGTCGCTGTTAATCGGCCCATGAACAGAGGTCAGTGCATCTGAAGCTGTTGAGCGTCTGGTTATGTCATGTCATGTATGTGTGTGTTATGTTATCTCACAGGGATGAGCGGTCGATGCCTGTTCTTGTGTCTGCTGAGAGGAGTTCCTGTGATCATGAGGACAGTCGGCTAGAAGACAAACATCTGGTGAAGGCTGCAGCCAAACTATAAGTCTGTGTTCTTTAATTAGAGTTATACAAAGTACGATCTGAAGCAAATCCATCAAAATCCAAAACATAAGTTCAATGGTAAGTATGATGAATGATTTATGAACACACAGATTATATCCATGCATATATGAAATGTCTGAGGCGTCCATCTTTTCTACCTGATCAACATCTGGTTAAAAATAAAATGCCCAAATCTTGTTCAGCGCTACAAATAGAAATAATCACACTGAATGAATGACGTTAGATTGAGTCTGATTCTGGAGCAGCCAATCAAGGACAAGTTCTGTTTTCAGTCCTCTGACAAACATCACATCTGAGGCTTTGTGAATAATCAGACAAACATCTCAACAAATGGTTTTCCATTGTATTGTTTATTATGACCCACATGTAATGCTTTATGACATCATAACACACATCAACCATTCAGTTACGTCTAAAACAGCAGCAGGCGTTCCAGATGTTCACTCGAGTGAATCCTCCCCGTGGGGAGACACAGAGGGAGAAGCTTCTCACGGCAGCGTGGCAGCGTGCTTCTTTTATCTCCTTCATGAAAAGGGAGAAAATGACGAGCGCTGCAGTGACGTGACTCATGCTGGAGGAAAGCGACCTTTGCAGTCACTCTGGAGATCCTGTAATCAAAACACTCACACAC
>NW_022287870.1:187-2033 GCF_004355925.1 Anarrhichthys ocellatus | reverse complement strand
CCCCCTGGTGGACACTAGAGAGAATGCAGCTTTAACACATGAAGCGTTTGTACATACCCGTGCAGTGTAATATTAGAATACCCGCACACAGGATTCAGACTGAACGGCAAGAAACCTGATCGTCAGCAGCGTATAAACCGGTTCTGTTTCCAGACAGACACAGACTCAGCTTAGTCTCCGTCTGTCGAGATGAAAGGACTCGCTAACATGCTGCTTTTGGGCTGATATGCTGAATGCATGTCATGAACTAATTTCCCACACGCACGTGTGAGACATATTTGTGGAAGGAGTCACTGGCGAAATGGAGAAGGGAACGTCGGTCGCTCAGGCTTGTGCCACACTGAGAAAATCAAACACTTTAATGAGGACAGTTTGGCAGCAGTCTGGGACGTGAGCGTCCTCGGCGCTCTGGAAGCTGCTCGTGCACTTCAATAAACTCTCAGCATGTTTGTCTTCTCAAATTCAGTTTACGAGTTTAATGAAACTGATGCTTTAAACATTCAGACGCGGCTGCCGAGAGGAACAGCAGCTTTAGTACTCGGCACAAACAGGAAATAAATGACACTTGTCTAGTTATTTCAGAGGGAAATCTTACACGACTGGTTCAGTATTCTTGACAAAGTGGTGGAACGAGGCTGCAGTCGTGAATAAAACACCAGCAGCACACACTCATCCCTGCTCAGTCTCCGTCCGTTATCAATATTTTAGTGTGTTGGTCGAGCTGTACTGAATAGTTTGAAGCTTCAAAGCTTCATAACGGTAACGTTTGAATTTTAAATCAACGTTCAAATGCTGCGCAACTTCATTTCTCTGTTTGTCTGTTCATTGTGTTTGAAGCCGGTATTTCTGCACATTTACAGATAAAGACCAAGGCTTCACTCACAGTATTACTGTTATACTATTTGTAGAATTAGATTCCATTGGTGGTTGCGTAGGATTGTTTGTTGGCGTGCAGCTTTTCAAATACAACATTCTCACTGCGATGAAACGGCCCGCCGGTAGTATGAACGGTGCGGTCTGGCAGCGATCTAACAGCACCATGAAGTACATTTATACAACCACAAAAACACAAAGTCTTGTTGTCTCCCGTGTTTTTTTTCTTGGGTGATGACGTCATAAAACATAACAACATACGTTACATTTGAAGCTTCATTTGAAAGCCTGGATCGAAGCTTTGAATGTAAAAATAAATGACAGGTACAGTCCTTATTGTTGCTGATACAGAAATATGTTTTTTGACTTTCAGTGCAGGAACAGTTTGCCTCCACAGACTAACAACTAGAAATGTACAAAATGTACACGATTGATTTCACCTTTTTGAGAAGTCATCGGCTATGTGATGATTTATAAAAGAATAATTCACGGTCATTTGTTGCTGCCCCAGTTACTTTAATAATCGACGGTCTGAGATGAAGTATCAGGAAACATTTAGAGCAGAGTATGTTTCACTCTTTAAATTTAAAAACCAGACTGACACCACCTTCGGTACAAGCACAAAGCTGCTTTGTGTGTCTCTCTGTGTTCTCTGTCTCTCTCTCCTCATGTCTGTCTGTCTCGCCTCATGTCTGTCTGTCTCGCCTCATGTCTGACTGTCTCACCTCATGTCTGTCTCTCTCGCCTCATGTCTGTCTCTCGCCTCATGTCTGTCTCTCTCGCCTCATGTCTGACTGTCTCGCCTCATGTCTGTCTGTCTCGCCTCATGTCTGACTGTCTCGCCTCATGTCTGTCTCTCTCGCCTCATGTCTGTCTCTCTCGCCTCATGTCTGTCTCTCTCGCCTCATGTCTGACTGTCTCGCCTCATGTCTGTCTCTCTCACCTCATGTCTGACTGTCTCCCCTCATGTCTG
>NW_022287870.1:0-87 GCF_004355925.1 Anarrhichthys ocellatus | reverse complement strand
TCTCGCCTCATGTCTGACTGTCTCGCCTCATGTCTGACTGTCTCGCCTCATGTCTGTCTCTCTCGCCTCATGTCTGTCTCTCTCGCC
>NW_022287869.1:0-2034 GCF_004355925.1 Anarrhichthys ocellatus | reverse complement strand
TCTGTGCTGAGTTTATGACCGTTGTCAGGATGTCTGGCTGACAAATCTTTTAACACATATTTGTTTTCTCACAGAACGAGAAGGATGAGCAATTTGTTTCCTACATTTCGGTTAATTTGGTGAGTTTTCTCAGACAAAGAAAGCACATTTTGATTGAACTAATTCCAACCTCTCACCTTTTTGGGAAACTCGAATGACTATTGTTTCAATGCACTTTCCTTTGTTTTCCTCTTCAGAGGTGGGAAGATCCTGGCATTTCTTGGGATCGTGATGATTTCTGTGGTATTAGGAGGATTTATCCTCCTCCGAGTGTATTGTGGACGCCAGATATAGCTATTGAAGAGATGTAAGTTTGAATATGCATCCTCACAAATTCACGTATACAAATCATTGTTAAGAAATCACACATTTATATGCAAAAACATGTTTCATTTATTTACAATAATATTTATTGCATAAATGTATTGTATTTTAATTGGTGAATAGTCCTATATATACACTGTATATAAGTACAATAGTGGATTAACAATATAACATTAGTAAAATGAGTTATTACATAGGTAAAGTTATCATGTTGAATATCATTGTGTTCAAGGACCTTGATTTAGTTTGATTTTGGTTGTTCAGTACATCCGTGCGTTTTACTTACAGTAAGAAGTCCTTCACAATTCATGGACGCCAGTGAAGACAGTCGAGCCTCCCCAGTTGTATTTCTTGAATACGTTTTAATGCGTTTGAGGGGTCAAACGCATTAAAGGAGTGTTATATAATCATAAATTATACAAATTGTCAATATTTGTGTTTTTGAACTGTGGAATGTACCCAGTAATATGTGTAAAATGTGATATCTGCGCAAAATATATGCTTTTCCTGCTCGTCCTCTCTGCCTGTGTGCTCGTCTGCTCGTGGTCTCCGCCTGTGTGCACGACACGTCTCAGAACGCGCAGCTAGGGGGCCAAAATCGTTTTTGCCCAAAAGAGGCGGGTCTATGAAGCAGTTTATATTAGCAAGCTACATATTAGGCAAAGTGAACATCTTCTCTTCTACATAGTTGTCCTCAGTCTCATCTGCTTAACTTGGTCATGGAGGCATCAACATTTAATTGAGATGGTAAATTAACAGTGAAACTCATCATAGCTTAATTTAACACCATTATTCCTAATTACACTTCATGTTTACTTCTCCTGATCTTTACCTCCGATAACAAGGTCCATAGGGGCATCTCAATAAATAAACATGTTATATTATATTATATAAGTGTTATTTACTGCTTTTTTTTCGTGTTGGAATAAATGTTAAATATTTAACTGCAAAGTAGTAATGCATGTTTGATACTTTAATTTTTTTGCATTAAATCATACTGGGATGTTTGCTGAAATTGATAGGATGGCCCTACCTAGAAAATTTTCCACCAGCCGCCACTGGTTATAGATAATACATTATGTAACATTCAGCTAAAACAATTTGTGTTTGTTCTCATTCAGGATAGAGAGTAATAAGGTTGAGAGTCCTCATGTCACCCTTGACTTTGACGGAGGGGTCTCTCTTTGGACCGACATGGTGGTGGTCAGCACCTGCGCGATGGAAGTTTACAAATTTCCCTTCGAAGTTCAGAGCTGCAAACTAACTTTCAAGTCCACCATACTCACTGGTGAGCCCTTAACCTGCTGTCTTCAAAGTTTTATTAATTCCTCTGCATTGTTTATGTGTTCTTATGTGTGTTTGAGTTTGAATGTGTGTGTGCTTTAATGACTTTTAGAGTTTCTTGTCACCTGAACACACGTACGATACAATCCTTTGTTAACATGCAAGGAAACCTGACAGTTTTTATTTTATCTCCCAACTCAGAGGATGAAATGAGGCTTATTTATTTTGATGACACCAAATGGAGAATTGAGTGGTCTCTCAAGAAGATGACCCAGTCAGAGTGGCTGCTCACCAACCTGACCATGAGTAAAGAAATTGTCGACAATTTTTACTCTGATCTACCTGTGGTGGTTTACACTGTAAGTATCTCTGGACACAGACACACAC
>NW_022287868.1:0-1941 GCF_004355925.1 Anarrhichthys ocellatus | reverse complement strand
TGTGTATACGTGTACGTGTGTATACGTGTACGTGTGTATACGTGTATATGTGTATACGTGTATGTGTATACGTGTACGTGTGTATACGTGTATATGTGTATACGTGTATATGTATACGTGTACGTGTGTGTATGTGTATACGTGTACGTGTGTATATGTATACGTGTATATGTATGTGTGTACGTGTACGTGTGTGTATGTATACGTGTACATGTATGTGTGTACGTGTACGTGTGTGTATATGTATGTGTGTACGTGTACGTGTGTATATATGTACGTGTGTATATATGTATGTGTGTACGTGTGTACGTGTACGTGTGTATACGTGTACGTGTGTGTACGTGTGTATACGTGTACGTGTGTGTACGTGTGTATACGTGTACGTGTGTGTACGTGTACGTGTGTGTACGTGTACGTGTGTGTACGTGTACGTGTGTGTACGTGCGTATACGTGTGTGTACGTGTGTGTACGTGCGTATACGTGTGTATACGTGTACGTGTGTGTACGTGCGTGTACGTGTGTATACGTGTACGTGTGTATACGTGCGTGTACGTGTGTATACGTGTACGTGTGTGTACGTGTGTGTACGTGTACGTGTGTATACGTGTACGTGTGTGTACGTGTGTATACTTGTACGTGTGTGTATACGTGTACGTGTGTGTACGTGTGTGTACGTGTGTATACGTGTACGTGTGTGTACGTGTGTGTACGTGTGTATACGTGTACGTGTGTGTACGTGTGTATACGTGTACGTGTGTATACGTGTGTATACGTGTACGTGTGTGTACGTGTGTGTACGTGTACGTGTGTGTACGTGTACGTGTGTGTACGTGTGTGTACGTGTGTGTACGTGTGTACGTGTGTACGTGTGTATACGTGTGTGTACGTGTGTACGTGTGTATACGTGTGTGTACGTGTGTGTACGTGTGTATACGTGTGTATACGTGTGTATACGTATACGTGTGTATACGTGTGTATACGTATACGTGTGTATACGTGTGTATACGTATACGTGTGTATACGTATACGTGTACGTATACGTGTGTATACGTGTGTATACGTATACGTGTGTATACGTATACGTGTACGTATACGTGTGTATACGTATACGTGTGTATACGTATACGTGTACGTATACGTGTGTATACGTGTACGTATACGTGTGTATACGTGTACGTATACGTGTACGTATACGTGTGTATACGTATACGTGTGTATACGTATACGTGTACGTATACGTGTGTATATGTACGTATACGTGTGTATATGTGTGTATACGTATACGTGTGTATACGTATATGTGTGTATACGTGTGTATACGTGTGTATACGTATACGTGTGTATACGTGTGTATACGTATACGTGTGTATACGTGTGTATACGTATACGTGTGTATACGTGTGTATACGTATGTATACGTATACGTGTGTATACGTGTGTATACGTATATGTGTGTATACGTATACGTGTGTATACGTATACGTGTGTATACGTATACGTGTGTATACGTGTGTATACGTGTGTATACGTATACGTGTGTATACGTGTGTATACGTGTGTATACGTATATGTGTGTATACGTATACGTGTGTGTACGTGTGTGTACACGTATACGTGTGTGTACGTGTGTATACGTGTGTGTACGTGTGTGTACGTGTACGTGTGTGTACGTGTGTGTACGTGTGTACGTGTACGTGTGTATACGTGTGTATACGTATACGTGTATACGTATACGTGTATACGTATACGTGTGTATACGTATACGTGTATACGTATACGTGTATACGTATACGTGTGTATACGTGTGTATACGTATACGTGTGTATACGTATACGTGTGTATACGTGTGTATACGTATACGTGTGTATACGTATACGTGTGTATACGTGTGTATACGTGTGTATACGTGTATACGTATACGTGTGTATACGTATACGTGT
>NW_022287867.1:0-2034 GCF_004355925.1 Anarrhichthys ocellatus | reverse complement strand
CGCTACGCTACTCTACTCTGCGCTACGCTGCTCTACTCTACTCTACGCTACGCTACTCTACTCTACTCTACTCTCTCTAAGTAGAGGAAAGCTTTATGCAAATGTCTTCTGATGTAATGTAAGCGTTGAATTAAAGATAATTACAGTAATAATAGTTCCAGAACAAGTCGTTATCGTTGGAACATGAAAGTTCTGTGATTCAAACATACATTAGTGTCTGAGAGCCTTCTGCTGTGAGACCACAATGCACCTGTTCTCCAGTTCTGCTCTTCATCACAGGCGTCACAGAGGATTCACAAAACACACAAGAGAGCTGCATCTTCAAAGTAACATTACTCTCATAATTGCAGCAGAGTAATTTGACAGAAATTGAAAGTAAATTTTTCAGCAATATTTATTCCAGGATTAGATGATATGCATCTTCATAACAGGAGAATTAATTGCATCCATGGCGACGCAGCACTAAGCTCTAATTGGACGCCTCGTCTCTGGCTAAACGTGTTTGAGAAGTGATGAGACTGAAAACAGCTTGTGTTGCTGAACGATACGACGGCAAATGATGCGTTCAATTGATGGAAGACACAAAAAGGAGAGAGAAAGACTCGCTGTAAAGGAGGAGACGGGTTATTAGATGGAGGAAGCAAATTACATCTAATTATCAACCGCCACAATAAAGCTGTGAGTGAATGAAAAGGCCCTTTTGTTCGGTGTACAAGTACAACGTGGAAGAATGAAACAATCCAAGGTCCATTAAGCATCCACCAGATGACTCTCCACACCACTGTGCTCCTCATGTTTACCCACCCTTGCGTTTCAGGCAGGTCAGGAATGAACGCTGGCCTTTAAAGTTCACAGAGCTCACCTGACATGAACGAAGAGCAGAAACAGGCTCCCGATGATCTGCCTGTTCACGTTCAACTCTGAGAATATAATGTGATGAGAACACAGAGTATCGTTTGTTCACAAGAACAAAGGGAGAGAGAAAGCATTTAATCTGTGAACAAAGCACCCTGAACCCGTATTTATATAAAAATATAAAGAGCAATGTGTTTTCAGCATATTTTTGGGGACATTTTTGTCTTATTTTGGCGGTGACAGGAAGTGAGAGGAGTTTCTTCCCCAGCCAGGAAACCATTACTCAGATGTCCTCTTTCCTGCTAGCAGCTGCCTTCAGTCATTGAACACAACATGAACTGTTCCATGAATGGAGAGACGCTCAGGAACAGCCTCCCCACAAAACATCTCCATCTGGGTTTGAAAATATAAGTGTGTAACGTGAGTGAGTCAACGCTGACTTTTGGTTTCAGACATAACACCAACAATGGTCTCCTGGGTCAGCGTTCTGTGTGTTTGACCCATCCATCACCCAGAATCTCTATCTCTAGCAGCACAGATTGGTCCTTGATCCTTGATCTGGCTGAGGTTTCTGCAGTCAGTCAGTCTGTGGTGCTGAAGACGCATTTGAAACTGGGAGAACCAAAAGAGTCGTTCAGGGAGCGGTTCACTCGCGACGAACGAAACAAACTGAGTCAGCTGACTTCCTCCTTCACTCTTAACGAGATGAACGGACAATAACGTGGAGCGTAGCGGTCGTCACTGACCGAGCTGCTGTATTTGAGTGACGACTTGTTGGAAAAGACTGCAACTTTGAGAAACACTCACTAGACAGCTGAAGCCTCATTATCTCATATATACACATATACTGTATATATATATATATACACATTATATATATATATATATATATATATATATTCATTTTGTTTTTCTTAAGCCATTCAGAGGTGGACTTGCTGGTGTGTTTTGGATCATTGTCCTGCTGCAGAACCCAAGTGCGCTTCAGCTTGAGATCACGAACAGATGGCCGGACATTCTCCTTCAGGATTTTTTGGTAGACAGCAGAATTCATGGTTCCATTTACCACAGCAAGTCTTCCAGGTCCTGAAGCAGCAAAACAGCCCCAGACCATCACACTACCACCACCATATTTTACTGTTGGTATGATGTTCCTTTTCTGAAATGCCGTGTTACTTT
>NW_022287866.1:0-2035 GCF_004355925.1 Anarrhichthys ocellatus | reverse complement strand
TCTCTCTCTCTCTCTCTCTCTCTCTCTCTCTCTCTCTCTCTCTCTCTGTCTCTCTCTGTCTCTATCTCCATCTCTCTCTCTGTCTCTCTCTGTCTGTCTCTCTGTCTCTCTCTCTCTCCATCTCTGTCTCTATCTCTCTCTGTCTCTCTCTCTCTGTCTCTCTCTCTCTCTCTGTCTCTCTCTCTCTATGTCTCTATCTCCATCTCTCTCTCTGTCTCTCTCTGTCTGTCTCTCTGTCTCTCTCTCTCTCCATCTCTGTCTCTCTCTCTCTCTCTCTCTCTCTCTCTGTCTCTCTCTCTCTCCATCTCTGTCTCTCTGTCTCTCTCTCTGTCTCTCTCTCTCTCTCTCTCCTGTGCACAGACAAACACAAACCTCTCACGTTGGAATGAGTTTCATTTCGTTCAACGCATCGCTGCTAAAAAGGGGCGGAGCATCCATTCTGCTGCACAGGGGCCGATGATGAAGAGTCCCCTCACGGATCAACACACACCGGTTTTACCTCAGACATCAGGACTTAGACTCTGGTGAACGGAGCCAGATCAGCAGCATTTATACTGTTTCATATTCCTGTAAACAAAGTTGGACGTGATGCATTCTGGTTCCACTAAACTTCCCCTTTTTAGAAAAGAAATAGAGCGTTTAGTCTGTTAGTCAAAAAAAACGCCTGACGACGAATGTTAAGTGAGATAAGTTGTGCCTGAACACTGGAGGAAAGCGGTTAGTTTGAGCTACTTTTTGTTTGATATTTTTTGTGGCCGTCATCCCCAAAAAACACATTTACTTCCTGTGTATAAAAAGAGTTGAATCATTGTTTGAGCCAGATTGTTTTTTTTAACATGTTGATAGTTGTATATTAAGCTTTATCATGATTGTCTACTGAAATTACTTATTTTTTGTACTTCCATGATGATGATCTGAAATCTTTAGAAATGAAATTGTTCAACCTTAATCCTTTTATACTGTGTTATCTTTAGGATTATATGCAGTTATATATATATAGATGTATATCAGCTCAATAGATTCATTACTGTCTTTATGCTCATGCAATCATGTTTGGTGCTATCTGAACTTTCATGTTTTATTTGTATTATAAAGAAGTGATGCATCTGGACCGAACTTTAGAGAAAAGTGAGCAGGTGAAGAACAACCAAAGAGAACTACTGTAACTGGAAGTGTGCTCACGTCTTATTTACAATGTGTTGAAACTCTTTCTGTTGTTTTGTTGTTTGTCACGACCACTTATATGTTCATTCATTCTCTTTTTAAATATATGTATTTGGATAACTTTCAGCTTCAGCTGTGTAAAGTGTCTGGTATTCTAATAAACTCTGAGCTAACTACTTTAATTAAATATCTCATTTTATTCATGCTAGAACGAGATGTCGTCTAACGAGCAGACAGTTCAGTTTCCTCTTTATAATCTCTTCTGAAGACTGACTTTTACAAATTAAAAATTAAATACAGTTATTATTATTATTATTCCTATACAAATCAATTTTTTAAAGTTGCCATGAAGAGATTTTACTCTGTGAAATATAAATACAATTAAAAGTGTTCAACAGAAGATATTCAGTAGAATTGAGTTGGAGAAACAATAACTTACTAATGTTTATTAAATTAGTTAATTACCACCTCCAATGTAGTGTTTGTGTGTGTGTGTGTGTATATATATAGAATATAATATAATATAATATAATATAATATATATATATATATATATATATAAGTAAAATTGTATTGTTGTGGCCAGTGGAGCTCTGTGCAAACTATTAAGTAAGTATTAATAACTACAGATGTCAAATAGAAGCAGTGGTTAGTAAGAGGTACAACATTTCCTCTGATAAGTAGTGGGAGTACTAGTTGACAAGTAGTATAACATTTAACAATTTATATAAAGTAATCAGCGCAGCCAGAAGAGAGCGGAAGTGTTTCAATGCAGCTTGGAACCGCAACGAAAATACACGAAGAAGACTCCAGATTCTTTGACTCGCCCTACGCTGCCTCTGATTGGTTAGATTGGTTAGCTTTAGCCACA
>NW_022287865.1:914-2036 GCF_004355925.1 Anarrhichthys ocellatus | reverse complement strand
TGTGTGTGTGTGAGTGTGTGTGTGAGTGTAGGGGTGTGTGTGTGTGTCAGGGTGTCACATAATTAAGGTATAAGATTGTTTAATGGTGTAAAACATGTCTGTCCAGGTCTGAACGTCCTTTAACAAACACCATTTCCCAGAATCCTCAGACACTTTGTGGTTAACATATTGAATTACAGTCTTCAGGTTGGGAAATGTAAATGTTACATATTTTTTAATTAATTGTTAAATTTATTTTCATGATTTATTAGCAACTTAATACTGATTATGATATTAATTTATTATTTTTTTCTACCTTTAAACCTTTTATGTTTGTTTTTGTTTTATCTTCTAATAAAAATAATAAAATATTTAGAGTTAGAACCGTTATATTATATGATTACATAACGTCAGCTGTGGTCGTTATTAATAGACACACACACTTCTTCTGTTTGTTCTCAGTCTTTTCCTCTAAAACAACACACACACACACACACACACACACATGCACGCACGCACGCACACAAACACACACACACGCATGCACGCACGCACGCACACACACACACGCACACACACACACACACACACGTCTGTTGTTTACTAAACAGAGATGGAGAGAACAGAAAGTTGAGAGCAAAGAAAAGGATATTGTTAACGTGGTGAATGGACTTACACACACACAGACACACACACACACACAGGTCTGAAGACAGATTACACTGTGAATACTTGGTGGTGAACAAATAGCTTCCTCTTTGTGGAAACACACTGAGATCCATCAAATCAACAGAGTCCCCATGGAGCGCGTGTGTGTGCGTGCGTGTGTGTGTGTGTGTGCGCGTGCGTGTGCGTGCGCGTGTGTGCGTGTGTGTGTGCGTGCGTGCGTGCGTGTGTTGAGCTGACCTGGTACGGTGATGCGTCCTGCTGTTGGATGGTTCATCTCCTGGATGAGGCCGTTGTGTTTCACCTGCAAACAAACAAACAAACATGAAGTAGAAGTCTGATGATATTAAAACACCTTCATCTTCATCTTCATCACACTGTTGTTTATTCTGACTCAATCTCACACAAATACTCACTAGAGCACCAAATGTGTAAACACGAGTTTATGGTCTCAATCTCTAGTTTCAAGTCTTCTTC
>NW_022287865.1:0-514 GCF_004355925.1 Anarrhichthys ocellatus | reverse complement strand
CTACCAGAGACGTATACGGCGTCTCTACGTCACTCCTCAGTCCAGATGTGGAGCCGAACTGGAGGCTTCATAACGTCCACAATCCAACGAGAGACTTCACGTCTGAACCTTCCAGCAGGACTGAAGTCGACTTACTGAAACCACAGAAGAAGAAAGAGAGTCGTCCTGACCTGAGGTCTCAGCGACCTGGAGACAGGAAGCTCCTCATTGGTTTAACAGAAAGATCAGAACCTTCATGTTTCAGGCTTCATAGTGACTCTTCTTCTTCTTCACTGGTTTAATGGTGTCCATGAAGTTCATATTTAAATAAGAAGGTATCAGACATTATGAATCATTTCAGTCAGAACTGTTCTTGCTCTCCAGAGGATGAACCCTCTACATCTTAATGACCATGTGATCTCTGCTCTAGCGCCACCCTGAGGACAGACGGCCCCTTCAGCTCCTCCAAATAAAGACACACACACACACACACACACACACACACACACACACACACTCACACACAGACACTCTC
>NW_022287864.1:0-2036 GCF_004355925.1 Anarrhichthys ocellatus | reverse complement strand
ACTCACCACGGTCTCTGTTATTACCACGTTATCTGTGTCCCTGAACTCACCACGGTCTCTGTTATCACGTTGTCTGGGTCCCTGAACTCACCATGGTCTCTGTTATTACCACGTTGTCTTTGTCCCCGAACTCACCATAGTCGCGTGCTCTCCACAGAACATTTTTCCTCTCGCGACGATCATTTTACAGAAACGTTTCTTTTTCTCCACGAAGAAGCCACATCTGACGTCCGCCATGTTGGATGACGCTCCACGCTGCGTTCATGTACTGAGCCAACTGTAGGAAATACCACGGAGCAACTGTTGATCCTCCGTATTTATTTAAACATATTATATATGAATTGTGTAAAAAATAATCAGCTTTACGAAACAACGTGGATATCACAGAATACATGCTGACATATATTTAAACATATTTTATTACATATTATTGTGGTGTGTATGAACGTATATTTCTCCTCAGCAGCACGTGAACGCTGCTC
This sequence comes from Anarrhichthys ocellatus, assembly GCF_004355925.1. Lineage (NCBI taxonomy): Eukaryota > Metazoa > Chordata > Actinopteri > Perciformes > Anarhichadidae > Anarrhichthys > Anarrhichthys ocellatus. The sequence goes on along the minus strand of NW_022287864.1, from coordinate 1,554 downwards.
AGTTCTTCTCTCTGATTGGTCGACCTCTATGCCAATTAAAAACATTTTCCCGCCTCTTGTGTACCAGCGGGGTGGGGCTTGTGTTTGGGTGACGTCATTAGTGGACGGTCCAAACCATGATGGCGGCAGCAGCAGCAACAGCAGCAGCGGAGGAGCGGAGCGGCGGTCCCGGTTCTTCTCCCGGTTACTCGGTGCTCGTGGTGGTCGGCTCGCTGCGGCTCGCTGGTCTACTGGAGCGGCAGATAGACTCCGGTGAGTTCTGGTAAAGTTACCCGTTACCGAAGATGGTAACGTGAACACAGGGCCGGAAGTCAGTGGGGCCCTTCACAGTAAGATAACTTGGGTCTAACTTTGTTAACCCTATAAAAGTGGTTCCCTGTTCGGGTTTCACTCCACACCGTGAACTAAACGTCCGTGCGGGTTATTGTCTCTTGTCGGTCACATTTAAACCGGTAAAAATAAAACCTTGAACCATTTATCGGGATTAAAAAGACGAGTTTTGCTAAGCATGCTAACCAAGTAGCAAGCTAACGTAGCTAGCTGCTGTTCTCTAGTTTAAAGTCAGACTGTCTTCATTCAGAGGGATATTTATCATATTTATTATTAAACACGATGTTACACGAGGACACGTATTGTATATTATTATAATGTGTTTATTTTAATAAGCTCTTGTCACGTTATGTTGAGTAGATGTTTAACATCCGGATGTATTTGAGACTTAATTTACAGAAAACGTGAGTCCATTTTATTTCTTTAAAATACAATTTGTATTTTCCTTTTTTTAAATCGTAATCACTTTATAATATAGTCAGAAGTTGCACCATTGTTCGATTCTGAGGCGTTTATTTTGAAAATCCCCTCTCACCGGATGTTTAGTATTTTGTCCAGCTTGACTGTTAAAAGTAGGTTAACGGTCCAAACACAAACTTTAATAAACATTTGATTTGATCCGCTTCACATTCATTTACTCATAAAACTGATCGACTGATAATCAATAAGTCACCAGTTTAAATAAATCAGATTCACATGGAGCAGTTTATATAGTGTAGCTAACCAGTAGAACTATCACACTGGTCTAGTTTACTGATGATCACTAATCAATGATCACAACTATTGATCAGCAGAACAAACTAGAAGTTTAGACCAGAGCCTTCTTAAAAAGCTGTATGATCAAACTAAAGATGTAAACTTATGTCAGTCCATCAGGAACAGTAGAACCTCAGTAGATGTAAATATAACACCTTCTGTTTACTGTTAGTCATGTGTTCTACATGTGCTAATCATGTGTTTGACATTGACTTACAATAAGTGTATTCAACATAATCTCCTTTAAACAAGCATCTAAGAGCATAAACCAGAGCAGAAGTACAGAAACAAACTAATATGAATACAATACGTGCTGAGTGGGAGAAAAGTTTTATTCATCTGAACCTGAAAGTTCAAGTTGTGGTCTTGAATATTGAAAAATACAGCAATGTATTCAAAATAAAAATAAGTGAATGAAAAATTTTTTTGGGTCGAATATAATTTTGATTCAGTTCTGAAATTTTTTTG
>NW_022287863.1:0-2036 GCF_004355925.1 Anarrhichthys ocellatus | reverse complement strand
TGACTTCTATTTCTGGTGGATTATCATTGACGTCTTTAATCTTTATAATTACTCTACACTCACCTGTCAGTGGAGGCATTCCTTTATCGGATGCCTCAACATCAAGTTTGTAAACGTCGTTTTCTTCATAGTCCACTACTTCTTTAACTCTAAATTCTCCAGTTAATTTATCTAATTCAAAAATGTCATATACTTTTTTCTTCAGAGTTTTTCCAAGGCTGTATTCAATTTCGCTGTTGGTGCCTTCATCGGAATCCGTTGCATTAATTCGAAATATTGAAGTACCGACTGGGACATTTTCGTGTAATGTAATTTGGTAAATCTCCTGACTAAACATCGGACGATTATCATTACTGTCAAGAACAATGATAGAAACATTTAGTGTCCCGGATTTTGGAGGTTTACCTCCATCAACTGCTGTAACCAGTAGCGCGTGTTTCTTCTTTTGTTCTCTATCTAACGATTTCTTCAGCACTAAAAATGGAATTTTGTCCTCATCGCTTTGACGGATGTCGACTTCAAAATATTCGTTTATAGTCAAAGTGTATGTGCGAATAGAATTACTCCCAGCATCGGGATCACGAGCAGTGTGCAGTTGGAATCGCTTTCCTGGCAATGTTTGTTCACCTATTTCAAACTTCTGTTCATTTTCAGGGAAACTAGGAAAGTGATCATTGACATCTGTAATTTCTACAACTACATAGTGCATTTCCAAGGGGTTTTCGACGAGGATTTTTAGCTCCATTATACATGCACCACCACCGTGGCAGAGCTCCTCTCTGTCGATCTTCTTATGGACATACAGAGCCCCATTGTTCTGATTTACCTCAAAAAATGTCTCCTTTGATCCAGAAACAACACGGAACCGTCGGTCAGATAACGACGTAATTTCAATGCCAAGATCCTTCGCAACATATCCAACAGCAGTTCCTTCTTTCGCCTCCTCTGGAACAGCGTATCTTATCTGAGCAAAAGCCTGCTTTCCGATAAAAAGCAACACAGCCACTTGAAACACAAACACATACTCCCTTTTTCGACCTTTTCTTTCGGCCCCCATCATTATACTACAACTTCAAAAAAACACGATAAAGGATTTTACTGCCACAAAAAAGCTTTATATCCAACCCGTTTTCCATCAAATAATAAAAAAATGCACAACGCGAATCCATCGGCTGTGCTTCATTCAAATATGTACCCTGCTGTAAATGCCAGACAAAAGATTTTTCAGGGGAGGTACAACGTCTTCAATAGTTTACCAACGTTGCAGTGACACCCGGAGGTCATTAAAGGAACGAAATATACTATAGATATAAGCAAGGATATACTATAGCTTTGTCCAATTCAAAGTTAGAAACTTTATTGAAAGTTAACACATCGCTTGTTTTTAAGTAAGATTTATTTTTATCTAACATTCACTCGTGTTCACACACCACAGGCACAGCCACCGAGCGATTTGGGGTTAAGTGTCTTGCCCAACACTTTGACATGGACTAGCGGAGCCGGGGATCTTTTGATTGAAGCACAGCCTGCGCTATCACTAAGCCACAGTCGCCCCAAATATGATCGTGTTGCTACATCATTATGTTTGAAAAAAATAGTCAAGATATTTCAGCAAACATGGGAAGCTGTCCAATCAAATGTAGTCTACCTTTCATTAATTCAGTCATGTGTTGCTCAGTATTTAAACAATGAGGCCCATACAAACTGAACACAGAGCTCAACAGAAACACCCCCAACTCTATGCCTCTCAATCCGTTACTTGATAGAATTCCAAGGACTCTTTAGAGACGCAACTGTCAAAAAATAAATTGACCAAGTGTTGCGAAGGAGATAAATGATTTATAGATGTCTTAGTAAGTCTCCTTTACTCGAGAAAAGCGTTTCAGCACCATGGACAGTTGTCACCAATAAGCAAAAAGCTGTATTTGTGGGTAATGCTTTTAAGATCTTACCTCTCCAGATGTCTGTCTCCTGTCAGGGAGCACCAGCGTGTTCGCGTGGCTTCCCGGGACTATAGTAGATCCTACACTCATTCT
>NW_022287862.1:0-2036 GCF_004355925.1 Anarrhichthys ocellatus | reverse complement strand
ACTCACCACGGTCTCTGTTATTACCACGTTATCTGTGTCCCTGAACTCACCACGGTCTCTGTTATCACGTTGTCTGGGTCCCTGAACTCACCATGGTCTCTGTTATTACCACGTTGTCTTTGTCCCCGAACTCACCATAGTCGCGTGCTCTCCACAGAACATTTTTCCTCTCGCGACGATCATTTTACAGAAACGTTTCTTTTTCTCCACGAAGAAGCCACATCTGACGTCCGCCATGTTGGATGACGCTCCACGCTGCGTTCATGTACTGAGCCAACTGTAGGAAATACCACGGAGCAACTGTTGATCCTCCGTATTTATTTAAACATATTATATATGAATTGTGTAAAAAATAATCAGCTTTACGAAACAACGTGGATATCACAGAATACATGCTGACATATATTTAAACATATTTTATTACATATTATTGTGGTGTGTATGAACGTATATTTCTCCTCAGCAGCACGTGAACGCTGCTCAGTTCTTCTCTCTGATTGGTCGACCTCTATGCCAATTAAAAACATTTTCCCGCCTCTTGTGTACCAGCGGGGTGGGGCTTGTGTTTGGGTGACGTCATTAGTGGACGGTCCAAACCATGATGGCGGCAGCAGCAGCAACAGCAGCAGCGGAGGAGCGGAGCGGCGGTCCCGGTTCTTCTCCCGGTTACTCGGTGCTCGTGGTGGTCGGCTCGCTGCGGCTCGCTGGTCTACTGGAGCGGCAGATAGACTCCGGTGAGTTCTGGTAAAGTTACCCGTTACCGAAGATGGTAACGTGAACACAGGGCCGGAAGTCAGTGGGGCCCTTCACAGTAAGATAACTTGGGTCTAACTTTGTTAACCCTATAAAAGTGGTTCCCTGTTCGGGTTTCACTCCACACCGTGAACTAAACGTCCGTGCGGGTTATTGTCTCTTGTCGGTCACATTTAAACCGGTAAAAATAAAACCTTGAACCATTTATCGGGATTAAAAAGACGAGTTTTGCTAAGCATGCTAACCAAGTAGCAAGCTAACGTAGCTAGCTGCTGTTCTCTAGTTTAAAGTCAGACTGTCTTCATTCAGAGGGATATTTATCATATTTATTATTAAACACGATGTTACACGAGGACACGTATTGTATATTATTATAATGTGTTTATTTTAATAAGCTCTTGTAACGTTATGTTGAGTAGATGTTTAACATCCGGATGTATTTGAGACTTAATTTACAGAAAACGTGAGTCCATTTTATTTCTTTAAAATACAATTTGTATTTTCCTTTTTTTAAATCGTAATCACTTTATAATATAGTCAGAAGTTGCACCATTGTTCGATTCTGAGGCGTTTATTTTGAAAATCCCCTCTCACCGGATGTTTAGTATTTTGTCCAGCTTGACTGTTAAAAGTAGGTTAACGGTCCAAACACAAACTTTAATAAACATTTGATTTGATCCGCTTCACATTCATTTACTCATAAAACTGATCGACTGATAATCAATAAGTCACCAGTTTAAATAAATCAGATTCACATGGAGCAGTTTATATAGTGTAGCTAACCAGTAGAACTATCACACTGGTCTAGTTTACTGATGATCACTAATCAATGATCACAACTATTGATCAGCAGAACAAACTAGAAGTTTAGACCAGAGCCTTCTTAAAAAGCTGTATGATCAAACTAAAGATGTAAACTTATGTCAGTCCATCAGGAACAGTAGAACCTCAGTAGATGTAAATATAACACCTTCTGTTTACTGTTAGTCATGTGTTCTACATGTGCTAATCATGTGTTTGACATTGACTTACAATAAGTGTATTCAACATAATCTCCTTTAAACAAGCATCTAAGAGCATAAACCAGAGCAGAAGTACAGAAACAAACTAATATGAATACAATACGTGCTGAGTGGGAGAAAAGTTTTATTCATCTGAACCTGAAAGTTCAAGTTGTGGTCTTGAATATTGAAAAATACAGCAATGTATTCAAAATAAAAATAAGTGAATGAAAATTTTTTTTGGGTCGAATATAATTTTGATTCAGTTCTGAAATTTTTTTG
>NW_022287861.1:1439-2036 GCF_004355925.1 Anarrhichthys ocellatus | reverse complement strand
GGGTTAAAACACTAGAGAACACAGGACCAAACGTGGGTTAAAACACTGGAGAACACAGGACCAAACGTGGGTTAAAACACTAATTATCTATTGTTGTGTTATGCATTCAGTCTGACTTCCTCGTGTGATTACAGTAGATGTTATGTGGTCCTGGTCTAACCTGGTCCTGGTCCTGCAGGGAGGCGGTCAGTAACTTCCTGACGGCTCTGAACCAGCAGAGGCAGAGTCAGCGCTGCAGCCATCAGCAGATGTCGGCCAACATCTGGGCCGCGCTGCGAATCGCCGTCTCCACGGTGGACCAACCCGAGCTGGTCCAGGCCGCCAACGTCGGGGACCTGGACCTGCTGATGAGGGCCTTCGACGTGGGCGATGTCTGATGGTGGACCGGTCTTGTGGTTTTGGACTGAGCGATGTCTGTGGGGTCAGTTCACAGCGGACCAGAGGAGGAGACACGTCGGATGTGGACCGTCTGGTTTGAAACTAAAGACACGACGATGGCTGCTGGAAAAAGCCTTCTGCAATATAAACAGCACAACCCTTTAGCTTCCTGTGAGACTCACTCTACTGAGACTCACTCTACTGAGGCTCACTCTACTG
>NW_022287861.1:0-1429 GCF_004355925.1 Anarrhichthys ocellatus | reverse complement strand
TCTACTGAGGCTCACTCTACTGAGACTCACTCTACTGAGGCTCACTCAGTGAAAGCAATAATCTGGAAACAAAACACGTTTGAGGTTTTTTTGTCAAGCCTCTTGACACAGAGAAACACGTTATTATCTTTATCTTTATTATCTTTATCTTTATCTTTATTATCGCTCTAAAGATAGTAGATGTAACCACGTGTCGGCCATCTTTAAAACAAACTGTTTCTTTGTTATTAATGACGTCACATCATCGATGATCCGACTCCACATATGATTAGTAATATTTAAAATGAAATGTTTGAATAAAATACTGAAAAACATTCATAATAAACTATTTTTTCTATTTAAAAACATGTGAAAGTGTTTAATAACTTATATAAATATGCTTTATAATTAGAACAAGTTCCTGAATTAAATATGAATCTGATGTCAGTTTAACAGTTTAAATCTTTATTACTTTGTCAAATGCTCTGAACTTCGAAGCTTAATGTTAAAGAGGAACTAAACCCTAAAGAGTGTGTATCGAGAGTGTGTGGATGAAGCTTTAAGTTGTTAAATTTGAATAATTTAGTGACTAGCTAGCTTCACCATGATCATGTTGTGCTTTTTATATTCTGCTACAGTTACAGAACATCAAAGTCACCACATGAACAGACGGGACAGAGGTTTACTATTTTTAACTTACTGTTACCCTTTAATTATCCGATGCTAATGCTAATCATTAGAAAAATGTTCTTTTTAACCTCAAATCTTAAGTTTTAATGTTGTCGATGAACGTTTAAGGTCATAAATTATGTTAGATTTAACAACAGCTGATGCATTTAAAAACAAAAAACCAGCTCAGGGAGGTCTGTGATGAAGAGGAGGAGGAAAACAGAATCTAAAGAGACAGTACACGACCTCACTGACAGAAAACAAGATCATCCAATCAGGTTCTTTCCTTCCCTTTAAACCCTAAAAGCCATAAAACGTCACCACTGGTTATAAAGCCTGCTGCAGAATGTTATTTTAATGCTGAGTCAGGAGTTTTTTTGTCTGTTTAGTTTGTCCTTTTATTTTGGCGGTGTGTTTTTCTCTCTCGCTCACTTCCTGCCGTTGGCTCTCAGGTGAATCTTCTGGCTTCAGTTTGATCCGACAACAGTTTCTCTGCTCTATGCACAAAAAAAAGCAACTATTTAAAGATCACATTTAACCTTAAATCAAGCAATATCTAATGTATTCATGTACCCTAATCCAGGTTCCACTGTTCAGGTTCATTTAAAAATCACCGGATCCATTTCATCGTTTGGGTTCTTTAACTCTCTGTTCACACGTTTGGGTTCTCCAACTCTCTGTCCACACATTTGAGTTCTTTAACTCTCTGTTCACACGTTTGGGTTCTCTAACTCTGTTCACACGTTTGGGTTCTCTAACTCTCTGTTCACACGTTTGGGTT
>NW_022287860.1:0-2037 GCF_004355925.1 Anarrhichthys ocellatus | reverse complement strand
GTGTGTGTGTGTGTGTGTGTGTGTGTGTGTGTGTGTGTGTGTGTGTGAGTGTGTGTGTGTGTACAGGGGTTTCTGTTTGATTGCTTGCTTCCTATTAATTAACATAAAAACACAACAACATTAGAGCACAAAGCTGAACTGGGGTTCTTCTACTTGTAAACTGAAAAAGTAAAGGACTTTCCAGGAAACAAACCGTATATCAAATGGCTGGATGAATAAATACATAAAATATAAATACACTGGTAGAAACATAGAAACAACTCTCATAACATCAAATTTGCTAAACAGCTTACATTTGCTATGCTGTTTGTAGATATTTTACCCTCAACTACAGATTCATATGTAACACTGTGTACACAATGTGAAAGTGTTAGAGGATCTAAGTTTAGGAGAAATGTTTGAGGACATGTGGTCTAATCCGTCTCTGTGTGTTGACAGTATGATGGGATGGATCGTCAGCGAGTTTGGACGCATGTTGCCTCAGCCGGTCCAGAAGCTGGTATGATTCCTCTCATACGTATGAATCCTCGTTAGGACAGCAGACCCAACATGTCGTCATAATATTTGTTCTCCTCATGCAGGACGCAGACAGCGACGAGGTGCAGAACAGTGAGTAGAACCTTTTCTATTGGTAACTATCACATGAAGCCCACAATCAGCATCACGTTGCTCTGGTTTCTGGGTATTTTAGAGAGTAATTCCACAGAGCTGTTGGCAGCTGGCTTTTGTTAGTATATAAATACAATATGCAGGTAATAAACAGATGCTGCACACATGGCTTCACTATGACGTTTGGACAGGAAGATGTTTAGAAGTGCAGAGGAACAGCTTGGAGTAGCATCATTATCAAAAAGGGGACTGGAGCAACACTTTGGATTCACCAAACATTTGATTAGCAACACTGTGAAAGGCCAAACCAGATGCTGAAATCAAATCAAATCAATCAAACATGACTGAGATTCATTTATCTTTCTTTAACTTCCAGTGTTGAAACTCACCTCACCTTACTGCAGTGATGTAGAAGTGTACTCCAGGGTGTGTCGGTACACTGTGACATCACTGTTGGGTGTGGTCCAGGTGTTAATGACTCCCTAACTGATTGATTGATTGGTAGATTGATGTCAGTGATGAGGCGGACTCTAACCGCGCTGCTCTTCTCCTTCTGTTTCAGGGGGGAAAGGCGGCAAGAGCCCCTTAAAATAAAAGGAGAAGGAAGAGCAGGACAGAGTCACTCACACTGACACTGACTGAAGGACAGACAGACAGACAGACAGACAGAGACACAGACAGACAGACAGAGACACAGACAGAGAGACAGACAGGCAGACAGATAGACACACAGACACACAGAGACACAGAGAGACAGACAGACACACAGAGACACAGACAGAGAGACAGACAGACAGAGAGACAGACAGACAGACACACAGACACACAGACAGAGAGACAGACAGACAGACAGAGAGACAGACAGGCAGGCAGACAGACAGACAGGCAGACAGATAGACACACAGACACACAGAGACACAGACAGACAGACAGACAGAGAGACAGGCAGACAGAGACACAGACAGAGAGACAGACAGACAGAGACAGACAGACACACAGACAGAGAGACAGACACACAGAGAGACAGACACACAGAGAGACAGACAGGCAGGCAGACAGACAGACAGGCAGACAGAGACACAGACAGACAGACAGACAGAGAGACAGACACACAGAGAGACAGACACAGACAGACAGACACACAGAGAGACAGACACACAGAGAGACAGACACAGACAGACAGACACACAGAGAGACAGACACACAGACAGAGAGACAGACAGACAGAGAGACAGACACACAGACAGAGAGACAGACACACAGAGAGACAGACACAGACAGACAGACAGACAGACAGACACACAGAGAGACAGACAGAGACAGAGAGACGGACAGAGAGACAGACAGACAGAGAGACAGACAGACACACAGAGAGACAGACACAGACAGACAGACAGAGAGACAGACAGACAGACAGACACAGACAGA
>NW_022287859.1:0-2037 GCF_004355925.1 Anarrhichthys ocellatus | reverse complement strand
CTCGTGAACCAAATGTTATTGCCCTTTTGTTCATATAGCAGTACTTTTAAAATAAAAGTGCGCAATACACTACTTTTGAATTCATTATTGAACTTTGCCATAACAATGCGATTAATCGCAAAAAATCCATGCGATTAAAAATTGTAATCGTTGCCCAGCACTAATAAATGTATGTGACTGACCAGCACCCAGCCGGTCACTTCATGTTTCTCAGGTCCTCCTCTTGTTTGAATCGCCAGGTTATCTCTGTCTCCAGGAAGAAGCTCCATCCTCTTCTTCCCACTGAAGACCTGGAGGAAGAAAAACCAGCATATAAATATCTGTTAAATATCAAATGATATCAAGTTGAACTCATGTATGTGAGGTTTCATGTGACATCAGTAAACATTTGTTCGTTTTTATTCAACATTTGGTTTCTTGCCGTCTGACTTGATGAATCTCACAAGGAACATTTTTTCTTGTGATTCAGAAACTTGCTGCAGCTTGTTCTTCACTCAATCTGATCTAAAGTCCACAAACATCAGCAGACAAAGTCTGAACCTGCAGAGAAAAACCTGCTGACACCTGAACACCTGAGGCTGCAGTGAGCTCACTCTTCTTCACCCTCTGATGCCCTCAACTACATTCTTATGTTTCATCAATTAATAATCAGTCAAAACATCTTTATGTTAAAGACAATCTGTATATTATATCTATATTTCTTTATATATTTACTTTAGTTTATTTGAGAAGGTGCAAATTAATAAATACAAATGGTATAAAAAAATGCATCTGTGGTCCCTTCAGGACTTGATGATTTCTGAGAAACTAAAAACAAAAAAGTCTCATATATTCATATTTATTACGTATTTTACTTTTCATCCTGCCAAACTGTAAGTTATGAAGATAATATTTATTTCTATAACATTTAACAGATGGCATGTCAGATTTGATCCTGTGAACCAGTTGATGAACTGCTGAGTGTCTGTGATGACAGAGGAACTCACCTTCTTCCAGGTGAGGACAGGTGTAGGCACCCCCACTGCCTCACAGCTCAGGTACACCTGAGAGCCGCTCACGTTGTAGACCTCACCTGGAGAAGTGACGATGACCGGAGCTGCAGACAGACAGGTCAGTGACGGTGAGCAACATTAAAGGTGATCGACATGAAGCTTGGTGACAGAGAAACAGAAATCCATGTGTTAAAGGACACCAGTCTGTAAACTACTGAGCTGTCTTTCCCGCAGGAGTGACCTGGTTGACGCGCTGTGGTTGTAAGCATAAGTTACCTTACGTTACAATTGATGTGCGTTGCATTAGGTATATCATCCATAGACAAGGTTTGTTAAATGAGTCAGTTTATGTCCTTCAGCGTGGAACAACGTAAAACCAGTCCATTTCTTTCCACTGACCATTGAACGCACCATTTGCAGAAACACTTCAAACTGTTACTGTAAAGCGGTCAAACACCTGACAACGACGGTGATTTCAGTACCTTTATACCTCTGAGCCCAAGACCTTAGTACAGCGCCACCCAATGTATACACAGAACAACAGTTGTATTTACAACACCATATGTGGCTGTAACACCATCAGATACAGTAAAAATTAAAGCTGCGAGCAGCGATGAACGGGCCCTCGCATCTTCCAGCACGTTGGGGGTGGCGGCGGGACTCTGGCCTGCGCGGCAGAGAACTTCCGCGACCGTCGGACGGCGCGTCCGCGAGTGAGACGTTTTTAATCTCGCGTGGACCGCCTGATGCTGGAAATGATGCTGGAAATGATGCTTAGCAAATAGTCCGATGCTTCCTGTATCCGCTGCCTGGCGCAACAGAACACGTGCAAACATGCATCATGTAGCTCTGTGTCAAATGTAAACCACATTGTGTAAAAGTCATGTAAATCGGATGGTGTTTGTCAAAAAAATGCAGATTTCCTTTGGCCAGCAGGTGGCGCTGTGAGTATTAGTTAAAATTAGCTCATAGACATCCTCAGGCCATGAGTGTTATCGAGCATGAGAAGTTTGGGACCGTTTGGAACAAGTCCAGCTGAGTTACA
>NW_022287858.1:0-2038 GCF_004355925.1 Anarrhichthys ocellatus | reverse complement strand
ACTTTTACCAGAACTCAGACTTTACCCAACAATGACAAGGTAAGAAAAGTATGAAAATACTTTATTTGTATTAATCTATTCCCGAGAGCTAATGCTGCAAGCATGCACCTCCTTGTTTTAATTTGGTGTATTATTAAATGAAATTACTTTGTGAGAACTTCCCACAATGTTCAGTGCTACAGGAGCCTGATGCCAGTATTTGAAGTTCATAAGCCTCTTACACTATATAGAAAGTGTTTGTAGCTGTCCATGGTTCTGAAATAAGCCCCACGGTGTGGGGTCTATGGAGTGAATTGCGGAATTAATATCTAATGGAAAAAGAGTAGTGTCATATCTTGCCACATATATTTAGATTTTACGAAAATATTCGTATTTATGCATGACAGATGTTAAAAAAATCCTAATAACTAGGGGAGTTATTTCAATAGCTTCCTTCATTACCTTAATTTCCTTTCCTTGTGTTCCTATAAACAAATGTGGAACATTGCAAGTTGTATTTGCAATCAACATCTTCAGCTCTCTTTGTAACTTCAGTGTGTTGTAATGTTTTATTCCAAATATATATTCATGTACTTAATTGGTTTAGCTTTCTAGCCGGGCTATCAGTTATCAGGCGAATGTCTATTTGTATAGATAAACAAATAAAAAGTCAGAAAGAGAGAAAAGGAAAATGATAAAGACTGAATTATGTTGAGATGTATAATCATTATCATTTGAAATAGTTACAACTACATTTGTTTCGACGAAATTGCTCCGTTTAAACAGTTCGTTAGTCATTCCATTATTGCTGTAAAAGGTTGAATGTAGTTATTTCATACCAACACATGGAGTCACTGTAGACCATGACATCTGTGCGTCATTTCAGGAGGCATATGACTCCTCCCAGAAACAGGATGATGATGTTATTCTGGGCTTTGTTACAAAGAGACGCAGGGCGAGAGAGAAACGAGTGAAAAGCATTTCCAAGCTGCCTGGTACAAATGCGAGAAACTGGAATGTGTACTTTACTGTCATTGTGATTTTTTTTTGACGGAATTGGTTGGACTGGCATTCATGTCTTTTTCGGGTTGGATGTAATTATGTATTTCTCAAGCAAAACGAACCTTTTTCGGATATATCTTGTGGCGGTGCTGCTGAATTATTGCTGGGAAGCGGTGTCTGGACAGCTCTCGTATTCCGTATCAGAGGAGGTAAACCCGGGGACGTCTGTTGGAAATATCGCCAAGGATCTAAATCTCAACGTGCAGGATTTAGAATCTCGTATGTTTCAGATTGTTGCTGGTTCAAAGAGAAAATATTTCGATGTCAATGTGAAAACTGGTGTTCTTTATGTGAATGAAAGAATCGACCGAGAAGAGCTTTGTGCGAAGGCGACAAAATGTACAGTCAATGTAGAGGCCGTGATCAATGACCCGCTGAAGCTTTACCGTTTAGAGATAACTATAACGGATATGAATGACAATGCACCCGTATTCTCTGAGCAATTGCAGTCAATTAACATTGCAGAAAGTACTTTACCGGGAGTGAAATTTGGATTAATAGAGGCATCGGATTTGGATGTTGGAAAGAACGATGTTAATACATACAAGCTTAGTAGTAATGATTATTTTTCTTTGGAAATTCACAAAGGGGGAGATGGCGTGTCTGCAGAGTTAGTGCTGAAGAAATCCTTAGACCGAGAGCACGGCTCTGTGATAAAACTCACACTAACTGCCCTGGATGGAGGAAATCCAAGCCGATCGGGAACCTCACAAATCATCATCACCGTGTTGGATTCTAACGACAACCATCCGGTTTTCAGTAAATCTTTGTACAAAGTTCAAGTTTTTGAGAACCTGCCAACAGGATCTAATGTGATCATTCTTAATGCAACAGACGCAGATGAGGGTTTAAACAGCGAAATAGAATACTCTTTGAGAAAAAAAGGTCAGGACCGTGTTTTAGATTTATTTCAAATTGATTCCAAATCAGGTGCGATTTTAGTTAGAGGTCTGATTGACTATGAAGAAAATCAAGCTTTTGAGATTCATGCACACGC
>NW_022287857.1:0-2038 GCF_004355925.1 Anarrhichthys ocellatus | reverse complement strand
ATATATATATATATATACATACATACATACATATACATATTCATGACAACTTATATATTTACTATTAATTCAATGTGACAAGAATCTTCAGATGTCAATCATTTGTTTTTAACACATATATTTATTTTATATTCTTTTAAATAGCAACAATGTTTATTGACCAAAAGGTAAAAACAAACTTTCCTTATTTTAATAATTTTAATAATTTCCTGTCAGATTACAGAAATACAACAGATTAATTAAATTTATTCACAGAAGTTTGTGTAAAAATGATAATTATGAAACAATAATAATTATTAAACAATGATTTTATTGATAACATTCTTATTCTCGTTACTTTGATTAAAGAGTCATCTCCTGTTACCAACTTTAAAAAATACGGTTTGACAAAAAAACAGCTGATGAACAAACTTTTTATATCTTCCTGGAAAGTTTGCGTCACTTTTCAAAAACACGTTGAAGATGTCACTGCCCGGCACGACCAATCACAGCTCTCCTCTCTCACGCCGCCGTCTCATTGGCCGAATCCCCGCCGTCATCGCTCCTCGTCTCCATCTTTTTCTTCTCGACACGTTTCCTCGATCGCCTCGTCAGGCAACATTTCACCGTCACTATGACGACAACCACCAGCAGCACCGCCGCCAGCACCACCGCGGCGACCAGCACCGGCATCAGGACGCCGCCCTGCGCCGTGGTCGTCGTCTCCGCGCACGCCGGCGAGTTCTTGTCGTTCTCGTCGTCATCGGAGCAGAAGCACCGGAAGGAGCCGACTGTGTTGAGGCAGCTGAACCTGCAGAGGGCGCTGCTGCACTCGTCCACGTCCACGCAGGTTCCAGAGGCGTCTTTCCGGAAGCCGCTGTCACACAGCCGGCAGACGGTGGTGAAGTCGGCGGGGGAGTCGTCCAGCAGCCGCCACACGGCGGGGCGGCCTGAGCAACGAAGCTCCACCAGGTCCTGGTCCAGGGACCAGCACTGCACCTGCATCCTGCTGCTGTTCACAAAGCTGATGGAGCGAGCGCTGGTGATGAGGGGGTGCCAACAGGAATCCGAACCAGGATCAGGTCCCTGCAGTTCAGGTCCGGTTTCAGTTTCTAGGGAAGGAAGTCCAGGTTCAGGATTAGCTGCTTCGGGTTTTTGTGTTGCAGGTCTAGGTTCTGGTTTAGCCGGTGTAGCATGCTTTGGTGGTTTAGCTGCAGCTGGTTTTGGAGGTTCAGGTGCAGCGGGTTTTGGTGGTTCTGGTGAAGTTGGTTTTGGAGGTTCAGGTGCAGCTGGTTTTGGTGGTTCAGGTGCAGCTGGTTTTGGTGGTCCAGTCTCTCTGTCTCTCAGCTTACATATGAACTGGTAGCTGCTCTTACAGCTGATGGGGATCAGACCCCACCTGGTCACCTGCGATCCGTCCCACTCCCCCTTCAGCGCCGCACAGCGGACCGTGGTGCAGGTGTGCCGCGGTTCCTCGGCCCAGCGGCTCACCTGCGAGTCCTCGCTGCCGTCCTTCGTCCACTTGAACCCTCTCAGGGGAAGCGTGGGGACCACACACTCGTTCTTGACCTTCCTCAGACCGACCCAGAAGGTGAAGTTCATCCAATGCGCCGGCATCGACTCTGAGACGATTCCGAGGACGTCCGCGACCTCCAGCTCCGTGGCGAGCGTGGTGAGGACGCCGGAGGAGCAGCTCTCGACCGCCAGGTCGAAGCTGACCAGTGATTGGTGGATGGTGTAGCGCGGTGGTGAGGAGGACCAGGTGTTCCTGAGCAGGATCACAAGGTGAATCCAGCAGAACCAGGACTCCATCTTCTCTGATGATGTCAGTCTGTCACAATAGAGACACACCCTGTTTGTCATCATCGCGTATCAACATATGAACATGTAATAAATGGTTTATAACACACTAATTTAACTGTAAGCAGACAGGAAGATTTTATATATAAAATATACCCTTACCCCTACCCTTACTACGACTTCATGTTCCTGTCCACAGAGGATTCTGACACCTCTGGTGGTGAGGTCTTGGTTTCGGTCTTCACTTCTGACTTCTCTT
>NW_022287856.1:0-2038 GCF_004355925.1 Anarrhichthys ocellatus | reverse complement strand
CCTCTCCTCTCCTCCCCTCTCCTCTCTCTCCTCCCCTCTCCTCCCCTCTCCTCTCCTCTCCCCTCTCTCTCTCTCTCTCCCCTCCCCTATCCTCTCTGTGTTCACTTCCTGTAGTTCAGTCAGTGTCTCCTCCTTGTTGTCACATGACTGTTGGTCTCAGATGAATCAATCATGACTTCATAGTTTCACTGAGGAGCTCACAGCTTAATGTTTTTACACAATCTGGTTAAAGTGAACGCTTTATTAGAGGAGACATTTTGAATGAGAACATGAAGTATAAATGTTTTTATTCGTCACCGTCAGAAAGATGAAAATCTGACGATATTGACGTTTTTATCACAGCTTCCTTGCAGCTGTGATAAACGGTGTAGTTTTGGCGACTGTTTAAAGAAAACATGCTTTTCCATTCTGGTGTTCAGAGGGTTGTGTGGTCAAAGACAAAACGGCCTCACATTTCAGATGTCTCCTTGTGTCTCAGTGGGGTGTGTTAGTGTGTGTGTGTGTGTGTGTGTGTGTGTACTAACCTGTGAGGAGGAGCTGGGTTTCTGTGTGAGCGGCCTCAGGGTCCTCAGCAGGGCCGGAGGTTTGATGAGGCGGGTGGCCACCCCCCCCTGCAGCAGGTGCAGCGGCGTCGGCAGGTCCTGGTTCTCAAAGACCAAGGAGAACACCTCGCTGAGGACCTGCAGGAAGGAAACCAGACAACGTCAACACACACACACACACACACACACACACACACACACACACACACACACACACACACACACACACACACACACACACACACACACACATATAGATAGGGGGGAATCTCGGTTCGGTTCAATACGATACAGTGGTGTCACGGTTCAGTACGTTTTCAATACAGCAAAAAAGCTTAAATGCCAAATTTTTTCTTACGGGGTGGGCGTGTCGGGCGGCACGTCGTCTGTTACGTTGGGTGGGTTCCCAGGTTGAGCGCAGTGGCTCCACCGAGAGAACATTACATTTCCCACAACTTAAGCTTCTGCATTAAATGCTCGAGTATTATTGAAACGTATTGTTGGGTTCGTAATGCGTACCGAACCGTGAGCCTCGTACCCAACGGTTCATTACGAATACGTGTATTGTTCCACTTCTACAAAGAGATCTTCTCCTTGTTCAGAAGACTGAAGAAGAATAAGTGATTTACCTTCTGAGCCTCCAGTTTGACTTTGGTCCAGTTGGGTTTCAACGCCACACACAACAAGTACTCCTGCAGGGCCTCGTCGTTCCGGCCCGCCTCACTCAGCGCCATCGCTTTAAGACAGTGAGCCTGAGATAAACAACGTATTTGTGATTAAAACATTCCTCAATGAACGAACTTAAAAACTAATATTAAACATTTTAGTAGTGTTGTGTAGTTATTTAGACACATGTGGTTCTCTGGTCTAAACACTGTGTAACTGGTTGAAAACTACACATTCATTATTGTTATATTGTTCTATATTTGGTCAACAATAAAAAAAAGTTTTAAATATTTAAAATTCTCACGCAAAATGTGTAAAAATCTAAAAACCGGTTAGTTGCAGCACAGACATTATGTAATGTTAATTATTAATTGAGACACATTAATGCTGATCTGCACCATAAACAGCCGTTCCCTTTATTTTGAGTGGACGTATATTGTGAACTCTCCTGTTAGAACTCTCTGATGCTTATGAACAGAACATCTGGGTGAGAACGAGCTGTAGAATAAAAACATCTGGTTTATCTCCGTGTCTCACCTTCGTCCACAGAGGTTTCATCCTGCACAGGATGTTGCCGTCCTGCACGGCCTGACTGAAGTTCCTCATCTCCATGTGCAACTCAGCCCGCTGACACAGCAGTCTGCCTGAAGAGGGCACTGTAGACCGACCACACACACACACACACACACACACACACACCTCCAGGTTTTCTAGGTCCATCAGAAGCAGGGCAACGATGTAACATGTAGCTAGAGACCTGTTTGAGTGTGAGAATGCTATGAAGCTTATGTAGTGATAAGTGGCAGTGTTCAATTACCTGTATCCCTGTG
>NW_022287855.1:0-2039 GCF_004355925.1 Anarrhichthys ocellatus | reverse complement strand
CAGGTAGTCTGATAGTATATATATATATATACTATCAGACTACCTGTTGTGTAAGAGCTGCTCCAGCCTTGGGCCAGACCCAGGGAGTTGCCCCCCCAGGTCGAAGGCTTGGTGTTGGTGAGGCCAGGTGGAGGTCGGGAAGGGGCCGTGTTGCTGCTCCGGTGGCCCTGTGGGACCTTCCACAGCTCGTGGGACAAAGAGGCCTGGCTGTGAGATATGGGGCCCGGAGACCAAGTAGATTTCATCTCCGACAGTTTACCTGGATGGAAACGAGTGAGTGAAAAGGTTGACCTGCACAGCCAAGTGACCAAAAGACAGCTGCTCTCCCACAGGAGGGAGTCCTGCATAGTACTTAAAAGTTATTTCATATTTATGCAAAGGAGAGCACTTCCCATGCCACACACAAGGAGGAAGGATAAACACTAGATACAATAACACCACAGGGGAGATATGCACTGCATGAGAGGCAAAGTTGAGACGGAGCTCAAAAGAGGATCATATTCAATCAGAAGAATGTGTAGACAGGAGATGTGGTGCAGGCTCTGGTTGTTACGGTAGAAGGAGGGAGAGGATAACGTTGATGTGCAGTGATTCAGCCACTGCACTGTGGGGGGGAGAAGGTTATGGATAAACCATGTACCTGCATCGTCCGACTCCGGGGACGACAGACTGAACGAGCTAGTGTAGGCACTGACTGGCCAATCACTGGACGGAGGCAGAGCCTCGTTCTGAGATGGAGTGGGAGAGGAGCCTAAGCCGATGCAATCAACACAAACAAAATAGACAAACACAAACAAATGAGGAAAAAGTAGCAGAAAGAGAAAATGGAGTAAAGGAAAAATGCACGACAAATGATGAGAGTAAGCGTATAATGAAGAAAAGACAATGATTATAAAAAAAGTTAAAAGTAGGAAAATGAAGAACAAAAGAATAGGAAGCAGGCTCTCTGGGGGCGGCAGCTGCATGATACGGTCAGACCATTCTAAGTTAACTTTAAATACATGGGGGCTTGCTCTATGAAAACAATAATTCAGGACCACTACACAAAAACATCCTACTTAGTATCTTACTAAGACTAGCTTGAAACTCTTAAACCGGGCTCTCACCTCCGCTCCTGTCCCGCAGCAGGTAGCGGTTGACATCTTGGATGTTGGTGTTGATGGTGGGCCCGCTGGGGACACTGCCGGGGGTCACGTTAGGGTCGGTCTCAGGGTCAATATTCTGGAGGCCCTTCCAGGGCACACCGGGGCAGAACTCTGAAAACCAAAATTAAGATGTTTACATATGTTTTTTTCTTTTAAACCACAGCATAATATTAAACGTTACTTATTGATTATCTAATATCTGTATTAGCTGCTAACAACCAGGTGGTAACCGGGCATCAGTTTTGGGTTGGTGAGGTTTACCTGGATGGTTACTATATTTGTGTATAGATTAAGTGATACAGTGATCAACATCTGGCTTCCAACGACAAACCATCAATAAAGAGTTCTTCAAGTGTTCTGACCTGGTGGCCAGTTGATATTGGTCCCATTGGCCATCTTATCACTGGTGCTCTTGACCTGCCCCCAGCTGTCTTGGGGGACCAGGGGGCTGGTAGGAGACTCTGAGCTGGACATCAAGTTGTAGGGGCTGTAAGAGTCCTCCAGCTGAGGGGGCTTACCAGGGGGTCCCAGGTTGGCACCTGAGAGAAGTGAAATGAAAACAAAAAACATCCAAGTGTTGAGGTTAACAATGGGGAAGAGTGGGAAAGGTTTGGGATTTTAGAGATGGAGACATAGAGAGGCAAAGTCCCTCCCCTTCTGGTGCCTCCCATGGGAACTTATTTTGGGAACAAATATGTACGGTTGTCAACAGCAACAGACATGTTCAAAATGTTTTGATCAGGTGGGGACTTCTCATTTTGAATTACCCAGGATGCCATTTCTTTTCTCACCATGCTTGCCCAGGTTGGGCTCCAGAGGAGAGGAGCTTCCAGAGAGGCTTTCGATAGAGTTGGGATGCGTCCACTGCGACAGGCGCGATTGAGGCTGGGGGGG
>NW_022287854.1:0-2039 GCF_004355925.1 Anarrhichthys ocellatus | reverse complement strand
GGGGGGGGGTCACCTGGAGAGGTCAAAGGGCAGCGTGATGTCCAGCGGCGTCCCCTTGAAGCTGTGTTTAGGGCCCATCGTAAAGTGCGCCGCTTGTCCGTTAGCGCTCACCGAGACGACCTGCAGGTCTCTGGTGTCCAAAGTCTGACGCAGATCAATAACTTTTATTAACGAGATATTAATGAGTCAGCACTCACCTGTACACACCTGTACACTCACATCATCCAATCAAAGTCCAGCTGAGATCACAGCAGACTCCATTCACAAACAATTCACATTTATTATGAGCTCAAAACTACGTCAACAACTAATGACATGCATTTTATGAAGAGACTCGAATTAAGTCTCTTTTTATGAGTCCAGTCTGCAAGAAAAAAGTTAGAGGAGCTGGAAATAACAATAATAAACAATAATTAAAGCTGCGAGCAGCGTTGATCGGGCCCTCGCAACTTCACACACATCGAGGGTACTGGCAGGACTCTGGGTGACGCGGCCGTGAATTTCTGTGACCATCACACTCTGCGTGCACGAGTGAGGTATTTCCTGCGTAGACCAGCAGCGTAGTAAGATCATGTTGCCAGGTCTTAAGCCTCAAATGTTTTGAGTGTACCTCCGATACAATCATAAATGTAAGCCTTTAAAGATCATTAAGAAAATGGATGTGTGTGAATGTGCTTCAGTGTTTGTAACATAACAGACTGTCAGTTTACTGGGATGGGGTTCAACTCCCTGCAGTGTCCTGCTGATTGTATTTGGACTTACATGAAAGTTAACTAAACAGTAGTGCCATTTGCTGTTACTTGAACACTTTAATTTAACACTGTTTTAATTTTAAGTTCTTCCGTAACTTTAGACTGTAGTGAAGCATTCATTGTAACGTTTAACCTGATTGTCATGAAGAAGCTCTGGACAGATCATTTATACTAATGCCCACTGACATGGTTTGAGAACCACTGTTATCTAACGTTTGCTCTCAAGCATCTTAGTTTGCACATATTTAGATCAGAGAAGTCTTTTTCTCATGGTGTGCCCACAAACCCTTTCAATAAGTTCAGTGTTTGGGCCGCTGTAATTATAGAATCCTGCTTACGTCCGTGCTTATCAGTAGGTGGCGCTATGACAATGAGTTAATATTGGCATGCAGAAATTTTATACATCTAGGTGAAACATACTGCGAGGGCTGCAAATATTGTACAAGCCGACTTGCCACTCTGAAGCAATAAAATCACATCAGATAAATACATTCAGGATTTTAAATCCTGAATGTATTTTGAATCCTGACAAGTTTGATTATGTTTTGAGTATTTTTAGCCCCTCAAAAACGCCTTCGTTTTTCATGACGAAGAATCCGTCGCCACGGCAACGGCTTATCACGAAACAACAAGCTTTGAGTAACTTTTCATCGCAAAGGTCTTTAGATTGTACCGACCAAATATGAAGTTGATTCGATTATTTCCCTAGGAGCAGTTTGTTAAAGTACAGCGCCTGGAAATGACAAAACAGACAATAAAAATTCATTAAAAATTCAAAATGGCTGACTTCCGATTGGGTTTAGAGCATGGTCCCAAGAGACTTTATTTTAAGTCCACATGTGATACATGTGCCTACCAAATTTTGTAAATCTATGTGAAACGTACAGCGAGGGCTGCTTCGTCGAAATTTTGTAGGGGGCGCTATTGAGCCGATTTCCCACTCTGAACCAATAAAATCATATTTTATAACTACATTTCGGGCTTGTAATCTGCTTGCCAAGTTTGTTTATGTTTTGAGCATTTTTAGCCTCTCAAAATTACCTTTGTTGTTAACGGCGAAGACTGCATCGCCACGGCAACGGCGTTCGACGAATGATGAACTTCTTACATTTGTGTGGAAGTAATTTGATATTAAACTGATTTACCTACTAAGAGAAACAAGCCAAAGTATAAAGACTTTAACTTCCTGTTACCAGTAGGTGGCGCTATGACTATGATTCAAAATTGGCCTGTAGATGTCTTCAGGCCTGGAGTCTAATCAGACATGTGCAATCTGGTAAAGATCTG
>NW_022287853.1:1166-2257 GCF_004355925.1 Anarrhichthys ocellatus | reverse complement strand
CAGTGTCAAATAACATCTCACCACATATTTGAAGAGCATATTACCATCTCATCTCAACATCTGCATGGCTCAGGTGAGGACTGATTCTGTCCTCTCCATTGTTGTGGTCACCAGTGACATCCAAAGCCTGAGGTAGATTTTAAAATGTACAAAGTGGTTTCAACTATTTGCCACCTGAAAAGAAAAATAATCAGGTAAGACATTTAAAATAATAAAACACTTGATACATCACAAGGGGGTAGCACAGTGTGTCATGAGCAGACTTACATCCAAATGTCTTCTTTTCAGTCTTGAACGAGGTATTTTAATAGTGTTGTTTGGCTCCAAGTACAATTTGTACTTACGTTTGGACATTCTAAAATTCAAAAAGAACATGTACATCATTAATAA
This sequence comes from Anarrhichthys ocellatus, assembly GCF_004355925.1. Lineage (NCBI taxonomy): Eukaryota > Metazoa > Chordata > Actinopteri > Perciformes > Anarhichadidae > Anarrhichthys > Anarrhichthys ocellatus. The sequence continues at coordinate 1,867 of NW_022287853.1, read as the reverse complement.
AAGAGAGAAAAATAAATAACAAAATAGTGAATTCAAATCACAATTAATTTACTGTCTGAGCCACTTAAAACCACTAAATATACACTTAATTTACAACTATAATATTTTAATAATTTACTTAAAGTTAACTAGCTGTTTGGCAACTAAATGCTTGGATCACAGTATATAGTGTGACATAAAATCAGTTACCTATTAGGGTATTAAGCTTAAAAGTCATGCAGCCTAACAATCCAGTAATAAATCCGCCTTACACTCATATTGTTGAAAAACCTCACGCGCTTCCCGCATATAACTTTAAAACCCCTCGTGCATACTTTGGTACTTGGGCATTTTACCGTTTAACGGACGTACTAAACGGACTAAAACAAACACGGTTTAAGGATGTTTGCCTATGTCAAATATATAGACGACGGGTGTAAGGAGATTGTACCCTCTTCCAATATCAAGGATTTTGACGGTAACGATATTAAGAAGATTTACTGGGTGCGCTGGCAGGAGGAATTCTTCAAGGCTCAGATATTACTCCTCAAGGGTAAGTTATACAGCTCATGTAGTTCATTAATAACTAACGTTAAACAGTTAACAACTGTTTCATTAAACGAAATAGCGAACCTGAATAGCTTTATTTAACGCTACCGTTAGTTAAGTTACGCGGTGTAGCTACACAATCCCATTTAACTGTTAGCCCAAATATCTTCTGT
>NW_022287853.1:0-1156 GCF_004355925.1 Anarrhichthys ocellatus | reverse complement strand
AACTAATACATTGTTACCGGTGTAAAATGGATAAATTATTATTGCATTGGTGTCCTCGCCAACATATAAGTAAAGTTTCTGTATGGAAATGATTGCCATATGGCTATATATATATATATATAACCTGTTCTAAGTCCCTGTTCAAGCCAATTATAAACAGCTAGCTAATATTAGTTCCATGTAGGTTAATGGCACACTTAGTTTCTTTAACAAATCAAACACAGTTAACCCAAACTTTTCCTCTGCCCCATCGCTAACATCTGTCTGCTCTAAGCGCATCTAACTCTCTCTATCGTACACCTCAACATGTACACACTGACGTTAACATTACGCACATAGTGCCACTTCTGACGGAACAATGAATTAAATATAACAACGATAGGTAGCTAGACTTGACCAACCGAGTGTTTGCTAGATCAAAATAAATAATAAATAATAAAATAAATACAAATAATAAAATAAATAAAATAAATAAAATAAATAAAATAAATAAAATAAATAAAATAAATAAAATAAATAGTAAAGTTGTTATGTACAACAACTTTACTATTTATACAGTTTCCATTTTGTCTCCAGGACACACCTTTGGATGCCAGTGTTTTGGCCTGTTCAACAAAAGGTCTGAGAAAAATGGACATGACAGGCTCTTGAGCACCAAACCAAAGACCTGCAAGTACTACATTGTTAAATCTCATTTTGGGAGGAAGCTCGTTTAAATGCAGCTGTATTGGCCATATTGAAAATCTGGAAGACTTGAACACAGGTGAGCCATCAGAATTGAAATTAAACGACAAATTGTTTGGATCTGACAGAGTTCCACCTGGTTTTGATAAGTTTTGATACTTTTCGCCATCATAGATGTCAGAGATCACATGATCATTTTGTGGCCTTTGGTGTCTGTAGCTCATATTGTTTTGAATCTGAGGAGTTTCGAAAAGTGTCTGAATTTGAGGTGCAATTGGTATGTTGATAAAAAAAACGAACGGTTCATGGAATCGATTTCAATAAGAGTACTACAAATTGAACACTTGTCTTTTATGTCTCCCTTTGTGCCAATATATACTTTACAGGTTTTGCAGTAGTAGTGAAACTCCACACTGTCTGAGTTGTTTTGAAAGACCTTGTTGAACAAATATTTTGATCTTGGTAGCACCTC
>NW_022287852.1:0-2040 GCF_004355925.1 Anarrhichthys ocellatus | reverse complement strand
GAATCAGACCATGAACCTACAGAGCATGTGGTTGGAAATATCAGCGATAATGAAACTCTTGAATCAACAGAAATGACATTAACAATAGAGACAGCAGTGCAGGAAAAATCAATGAAAACCTTGCTGGAAGGAACGGACGAATTTGATACTGCTCAGACTGAAGATGTTAGTGATCAAGTTAAAGAAAATGCACAAGTTGGCACACTTGTTGGCATCTCCAATCTCAATAGTTTGCATTCACAGTCAAGTTCAACAATAAATCAACAGACGATCGATCAATCAAATGTCAGGGAGATGCCAGATGAAGAACTTACCAATGTGTGTTCTGTAACAGAAAACGAAAACAAGGAAAGAGACGAGGACACAGAATGGTTACGGCAGGATGGAAATTTACCGGACAAATATTTGGTGAGTCAAGATACAGAGTCTTCTATCACACCGGAGATAACCACAGAAAAACACAGCAGCAGAGAGCTTACAGAACCTGAAAGCAGTGTTGAACCAGAAATATTGTCATCACCAAAAGAGGAATTGCTCACAAATGAGGAACAAAATGAGATCTTCAACTTACCTAAAGTCACAGGTGATCATCATTCAGAGGTTGCTGTAAACAAACTGCATGAACAGGATGTTGAGCCAACAGAAAATCAAGAAACTCCTCAACCTGATTACTCATCTGAAAATGTGATTCATGATGCCACAGAAATTTCTGAAATCATTTCTGGAAACCTGATGAACCAAACTGAAGTCAGTGACACAGACCAATCTAAGTTGACAGTGAAAGATATTGATGATTCTCCCACCAATCAGGACAATTCAAATCCTGATGACAAACAGGATGAACGTCCTCCAAAAGAAAACAACTCTGAGGCCTCAGAGCAGAAAAACAAGGATCTTCATGTTCATGAAAACAAGGAACCACAAATCAGTGACATAGAAAGAGTTGACACTGCACTGGGTCAGGTATATGAGATTGAAGGCAGAGTAGAGGGTGATACAAAACCCAGTGCTGAACAAACAGGTCACCAGGAACAAGAAGGACTCTTCTCTGAAATGGAGGAGAGTGCATCTTCTTTACAAACCCTGCAATCAGAAATAAATGTTCCTATTGACTCCCAACCTCAGCAAAATGACACTGGCTTCCACGCCATTGGGCACAGAAGAAAACTGGGGTCTAGTCGTAGAAATAAAGGAAGACAGCATGTCAAAGACTCTGCTACTGAATCAGACCATGGACACAAAGAAGAAGATGGAGAAAGAACCAGGGGTAATGAAGCCTTCGAAACAGTACAAATGTTTTTGCCAATAGAGAAAACAAGTCACGAAGAATTAAGTCAAGGGAGTCAGTATGATACCATGCCTGCGACACATGACGGCTCTTTGTATTCAGCCATTATGCCTGGTTGTTCTTCCGAGGTTCGGAGCCCGACTCTAAAAAACTATCCAGAGGCTGTCCTGGAAAGTTCAAGTCCTAAAAGTGAAAATCTTCAAGAAGATCATGATGAAAGAGAGAATGCCTTTAAAGTGGAGGTGTCTGATAAAGCAGTGGAAGCCACGCTGGAAGGAGCAGACAAATCTGACACTCTTCAGAGTCAAGAAGTCAGAGGTGATCATCATGCAGGGGGCACTTTAAATACACTGCATAAACAGGATGTTGAGCCAACAGAAAATCAAGAAATGCCTCAAATTGATTTCTCATCTGAAAATGTGATTCATGATGCCACAGAAAATTCTGAAAACATTTCTGGAAACCCGAAAGATCAAACTGAGGTCAGTGACACAGACCAATCAGAGTTGATTGTAAAAAGTAGTGAAAGCCAAGTAGAAAATGATATAAAACCCACTGTTGAACAAGCAGGTTTTCAGGAGAAGGAAGGACTCTTCTCTGAAATAGAGGAGAGTGCATCTTCTTTACAAACCCTGCAATCAGAAATAAATGCTCCTATTGACTCCCAACCTCAGCAAAATGACACCGGCTTCCACCCCATTGGGCACAGAAGAAAACTGGGGTCTAGTCGTAGAAACAAAGGAAGACAGCAC
>NW_022287851.1:0-2040 GCF_004355925.1 Anarrhichthys ocellatus | reverse complement strand
GAATCAGACCATGAACCTACAGAGCATGTGGTTGGAAATATCAGCGATAATGAAACTCTTGAAACAACAGAAATTACATTAACAATAGAGACAGCAGTGCAGGAAAAATCAATGGAAACCTTGCTGGAAGGAACGGACGAATTTGATACTGCTCAGACTGAAGATGTTAGTGATCAAGTTAAAGAAAATGCACAAGTTGGCACACTTGTTGGCATCTCCAATCTCAATAGTTTGCATTTACAGTCAAGTTCAACAATAAATCAACAGACGATCGATCAATCAAATGTCAGGGAGATGCCAGATGAAGAACTTACCAATGTGTGTTCTGTAACAGAAAACGAAAACAAGGAAAGAGACGAGGACACAGAATGGTTACGGCAGGATGGAAATTTACTGGATAAATATTTGGTGAGTCAAGATACAGAGTCTTCTATCACACCGGAGATAACCACAGAAAAACACAGCAGCAGAGAGCTTACAGAACCTGAAAGCAGTGTTGAACCAGAAATATTGTCATCACCAAAAGAGGAATTGCTCACAAATGAGGAACAAAATGAGATCTTCAACTTACCTAAAGTCACAGGTGATCATCATTCAGAGGTTGCTGTAAACAAACTGCATGAACAGGATGTTGAGCCAACAGAAAATCAAGAAACTCCTCAACCTGATTACTCATCTGAAAATGTGATTCATGATGCCACAGAAATTTCTGAAATCATTTCTGGAAACCTGATGAACCAAACTGAAGTCAGTGACACAGACCAATCTAAGTTGACAGTGAAAGATATTGATGATTCTCCCACCAATCAGGACAATTCAAATCCTGATGACAAACAGGATGAACGTCCTCCAAAAGAAAACAACTCTGAGGCCTCAGAGCAGAAAAACAAGGATCTTCATGTTCATGAAAACAAGGAACCACAAATCAGTGACATAGAAAGAGTTGACACTGCACTGGGTCAGGTATATGAGATTGAAGGCAGAGTAGAGGGTGATACAAAACCCAGTGCTGAACAAACAGGTCACCAGGAACAAGAAGGACTCTTCTCTGAAATGGAGGAGAGTGCATCTTCTTTACAAACCCTGCAATCAGAAATAAATGTTCCTATTGACTCCCAACCTCAGCAAAATGACACTGGCTTCCACGCCATTGGGCACAGAAGAAAACTGGGGTCTAGTCGTAGAAATAAAGGAAGACAGCATGTCAAAGACTCTGCTACTGAATCAGACCATGGACACAAAGAAGAAGATGGAGAAAGAACCAGGGGTAATGAAGCCTTCGAAACAGTACAAATGTTTTTGCCAATAGAGAAAACAAGTCACGAAGAATTAAGTCAAGGGAGTCAGTATGATACCATGCCTGCGACACATGACGGCTCTTTGTATTCAGCCATTATGCCTGGTTGTTCTTCCGAGGTTCGGAGCCCGACTCTAAAAAACTATCCAGAGGCTGTCCTGGAAAGTTCAAGTCCTAAAAGTGAAAATCTTCAAGAAGATCATGATGAAAGAGAGAATGCCTTTAAAGTGGAGGTGTCTGATAAATCAATGGAAGCCACGCTGGAAGGAGCAGACAAATCTGACACTCTTCAGAGTCAAGAAGTCAGAGGTGATCATCATGCAGGGGGCACTTTAAATACACTGCATGAACAGGATGTTGAGCCAACAGAAAATCAAGAAATGCCTCAAATTGATTTCTCATCTGAAAATGTGATTCATGATGCCACAGAAAATTCTGAAAACATTTCTGGAAACCCGAAAGATCAAACTGAGGTCAGTGACACAGACCAATCAGAGTTGATTGTAAAAAGTAATGAAAGCCAAGTAGAAAATGATATAAAACCCACTGTTGAACAAGCAGGTTTTCAGGAGAAGGAAGGACTCTTCTCTGAAATAGAGGAGAGTGCATCTTCTTTACAAACCCTGCAATCAGAAATAAATGCTCCTATTGACTCCCAACCTCAGCAAAATGACACCGGCTTCCACCCCATTGGGCACAGAAGAAAACTGGGGTCTAGTCGTAGAAACAAAGGAAGACAGCAC
>NW_022287850.1:0-2041 GCF_004355925.1 Anarrhichthys ocellatus | reverse complement strand
GGAAGACCCAGAACACGCTGGAGAGATTATATCTCCCAGCTGGCCTGGGAACACCTCGGGATCCCCCAGAATGAGCTGGAACATGTTGCCGGTGAGAGGGAGGTCTGGGTCGGCCTGCTTGGCCTGCTGCCACCGCGACCCGACCCCGGATAAGCGGTGGAAAAATGGATGGATGGATATTAAATTATAAAATAGATATAACTTTGTGATTCAGTTTAGGCCAGCAGAGAAGGCCTTGCAGGCCCTGATGGCACGCCACTATCTAATTGGTACTGTTAGGTTCTGGAACCTCTCAAAACTGTGGGAGAGCCGCACGTCTTCCAGCCGTGCCAAAAACTCAGCCGGTTCAAATTATGATCAAAAGTATTTAATCTTACAGAAGCTAAAACAATTGCAAAGTGAATTACACTATTTACACCATCAATGGAAATATGATCCGCGGAAAAGAGTTCACACACGCTCCAACCACGAAGCTTGATACCTGCAGGATGCAATGAGACGAACTGAACGAATTCTTGTCAGGATCCCTGTCTGACCCTCTGTTTCCCCCCAATCTCCTCTCCTCATGTGTCTGTCATTCCCCTGTTTGTTTTGTTATGCCATGTGCTTGGTGTTATTTTCTCGGGCCTGCCTCCAGACACCTCCCATTGCCACAGCCCTGATTGATGCACAGCTGCGGACAATCTGGCTCATTGCCCGGCAGTATATCAACCCTGGTCTTGCAGGCCTGGGTCGTCAGTCCGTATTGTCTTCTGCCTCGGTAGCCTCCGCCACCGTTCCGTAAGTTGAAACCCATTGTCTATTCTCGGACTAATCTCTCTCCTCTCTGCTACGGGTGATCTGCCTACCCTCCGGTGTTGAGCCACGGGACATCACACCGTCGAGCTGTCTGCCCTCCGGTGTCGAGCCACAGGACTCACACCGTCGATCTGCCTGCCCTCCGGTGTCGGACCACGGGCTCCACACCTTCCTGTCCTCTACTCTGGCAAATCAAATCTGTTATACCGGACTCTGTCTCCTGTGGTCTTGCTATTGGGTCCTAACCGTGAACTCCCGTGACAATTCTTCCTTTGAATTTCCTTTCATAGTCCGTAAAGCATCCACAAAATGTCTGTCTCAGTTACAGTTGGCTTAAATCCAGCTGACTCCTCCTGGCTTCAGTCAGCTGACCATTGGCGCTGGTCTGGCGATCCATCTGCGTGTCCCTCCCACCGTTAGGCCCCGGCTGGCTGTGGCGATGGTTGTCCCTGAAATGCTGTTGTGGCAAAATGACGAGAAGAGATGGCGAACTGATGTTGCAACCAGCGGGGAGTCTTTTAATACACACTTGCCAACATATTACAAGTTCAGCATATCGAAACAATCCCAATGTATTACTTTTCACAGATCACTTTTATAGTCAAGATTCACCCCCCTTAAGTTACTTTCCACCAATCAAACCAGTCCGTTGAACCAAAACCAAAGCACATCTGGCCTCTTCATTTTGTCATGTTCTCATGACTTTGTTTGAGTCAAGGTAACCTTTTGGCAGAACACATGACTCTTTTACGGGAAATGTTTTGGTAAGATTGGAGAGATTTATTACAATTTGTCTGGCGCTTCCTAATCACTTCCTAAGAATGTTTCTATTAGCCAGAATGTGTTATATAAGCTGTTTACTTGTGAAGCCAAAATGTGTTCAGTTCAATCCTATGTTATATGATGATTTTCTTCAACACATCCCCCCTTTGGGGGTCACTTGACCCCCAACCTAACTTCATATAACTTTTGTCAATTAGGTGAAACTGTAACCTAAAGTTTTGATCCCTCACAGCATTGCAACAACACAAGTGATTTATGTAAATTATATGTGCTTGATTATATACCAATACAGAACATTTGAGTTAGTAAGATAATTCAAATAACGTCACTCAATACTAAGGTTCACTTTCATATAAGGGCGAAAAAACCCGCAGGTTGCATTACAGGAAAAACTCCCTTATGGTCCTTCCCCGCCGAGCGACCACCTTCTTGGTATGAAGTGAATCTGTTCTTGCTTACA
>NW_022287849.1:0-2041 GCF_004355925.1 Anarrhichthys ocellatus | reverse complement strand
TTTTTTTTCGTCAGAGGTTTTCTGAAATGTTCAGTGTAATCCTGTTCAGGTACTTTTAACTTGTTTACACATATGCATTATTTACATTTGGTTGAATTGCACCCTATCGATAATCTTGTTTATTTAGTTTTATTTGCACTCTTTTCTACATTGTATTGCAACTGCTTCACAACAATTTCCCTTGGTATGAATCTTATCGTACCAAGGAAAAATAGCTGTGTGGCAGAACGAGTGAGAAAATGAAAAAAGGGCTGTTATAAAGAAATAACATTATTTAGAGAGAGGAGGATCGGCATCCGGTTGTGACTGGACTGGGACATTGTTGGAACAATTACTCGTGGGAACAAAGAGCCAGGCTTCATGTGCTGCATCGTCATGCCTGGACACAAAGAACAGGCTGCTCAATCCCACAACCATTGAACTCACCTCAGCGGCAGAATACACCTCGGGAAAAAGGAAACACTCAACTGCAGTCTGACAACGGCCCGTTAGAGGGCAGAAACGGGCCGCACGGCATGTAGTCTGCCGGAAATCCATGAACAGAAGAAGAAGAAGCAGGCGGCCTGTTTTCCATAACAACCGTGGATGCTTTCTCCTGATTGGCTGATTTTACATCCTGTGTTTACTGTTTTCAGGCTTTGCTAGCAGATGCTATTTTAAACCACACTGCCTTCGTGAGCGGTGGATTAACAGGTACATCTTACAAAAGGAGTAAGTCAATAATAAGATACTTGGCTGTCGGCGGCCATTTAACTGAAGGAATGTGATAAATACAAATAGTGGACACGGATAAAAAGAAACCTTAGTTGGAGCGAAATGGGCTAAACCTGCTGCTGCTGTTGAGACTATAGTTCTGTGGGATGATCAACTCTGACTGAATGTAAAACTACCGGCTTCTCGTGAAGACAATTGAGTGGTCCAACCGTTCTTCTGTGGAGTCGTCAGGATGCCCCGGGGATGGACGTCTGGACGCCATTTCTAATGTTCAGTAAGAATGTCTTGATGATGCTTTGGGGTTGTGACAAACAGCTGTGGAACCACGTCTCTTCCAGCTCCTGCTTCGTCACACGTAAACACGGCTGTGCCCGCTGTGGAGCCCCGTAACGTGACGACACATTGCCGGTTTTTTAAATGATTCTGTTTAAATATACTCAAATCAATGAAGGAAAATACTTTAAAGTAAATGGTACCTGTGGGTGTTACTGTTGGTCGAGGTGAAGTTCATTTGAACTACTTTATATACAGTTTGGTGGTTTTATCTATAGCAATGCATCATATATTATAAGTTCATTATATGTTTTGAATCTGAAATCTGGATCAGTATCTAACCATCAGCTGTAAGATAAATGTTGTGACAAATAAAGTAAAGTAAGACACAAATGTTTCCCTCTGAAGTACAGTTGCATGCAATGGAAAGACTCAAGTAAAAGTACCTAAAAATTCTCCTTAAAGTTTGGTAACTTAAAGAGTAACTGCAGACTTAATGTGGTTTTAAGCTATAAACTAAATGATATGACTGAAACACATCAATGCTTAATATTTACATGTGTTACTCTATTCTTTTTACTTTTTCTGTAACCACAGTGTAACGTTAGCGTTACAATCATAGCAAAGCACAAGCCTGTTCTCTCCTTTCTTCTTCTTAACGTTGTTTAATTTGACTTATTAGGCGGCTGACTAGTTAGTTAGCTAACGTTAGCTTGCTAATTCCAACATGTTTTCAGAATCAGCTTTATTGGCCATTTATGCGTACGCATACATGGATTTTGACTCCGGTTTCCACTTTGGTCTCAACGTACAAACACAAGTTTACAAATAAACAAGAGAAATATAAAAAAACATAAAACAAGGACAACAAAAACAGAACAGATGTAAGTATAAACATTTAACGACTATGTACAGTATATATATCCAAAAGTGTATGTGTGTGTGTGTGTGTGTGTGTGTATATGTATATATATATATGTGTGTGTATATATATGTATATATATATATATGTATATATATATATATATATGTATATATATATATATGTGTATAT
>NW_022287848.1:1270-2042 GCF_004355925.1 Anarrhichthys ocellatus | reverse complement strand
TCGCCCCCTGGTGGACACTAGAGAGAATGCAGCTTTAACACATGAAGATTTGGCTCCTTGAGACGATCCAGAGAGCCGCCTGTTCATTCCAAACAACAATGGCGGCTCCTGAAGAGGTTAGCATAGTTGCTACAATAGCATCGGAGTATTTCTTCATTGAAAGAAGAACAAAGAACGACACTGAAGGCTTTCCTTGATGGAAAACTTATGTTTTCACTCTTCCTCCGACTGGCTTCAGTTCAGTGTTTGATTGACGGACGGTAAATCCAATCAGCTGCCACTTTCTAAAGTGCCCGTCCGTCTCTAAACAGCAAAACATTCATAACCTGCAGCAAATCTGTCACATTCATGACGGTTACAACCTGTAGATCAGTGGAATATCATCAAACCTCGACTCTTCTAATGAACTCTTCGTCCACGGCACCAGAGAAAAGGTCACATTACATAAATGAACCAAAACACACTAGTGAGACTTCTTGCTCGAGGTCTTTCTGCTTGTACATCAAGACGCCCACGTCTTGTGATTTGCGTCACTGATGCTCTCCGGCGGAGGAGGTCTGGTGATGAGGCGCGATCTGTCTGAAGGGCAAACGTGGCGTCAAAAAAAACAACCTTGGCTTCAATTAAGCCTGTCAGCTCGTCCACATCGATGAGGCCTGAGGGACCACGAGGAAGCACCAGGAGGAGGATTCTCTCTGAAAACAAGATGTCATAAATGATGTGTGGTCTGCTGTTACCTGTCTGTCTGCTGTCACCTGTCTGTCTGCTGTCA
>NW_022287848.1:0-1260 GCF_004355925.1 Anarrhichthys ocellatus | reverse complement strand
ACCTGTCTGTCTGCTGTCACCTGTCTGTCTGCTGTTACATGCTGGAACGAGAACATAATTTACAGAAAGTGACTTAGTAGTTTCTTCTGAAAGATATTTAGTTTACTGTCACATATGATAAAGAAAAGCAGTGAATCTAGAATCAAAAGAGAATCAGAGCGACTCAATCGATCCAATTTGAATCACAACTGTTGTTGAGCTCTAGATGAGAAGATTGATGCCGCTTTCTTATTTTGTTTAAGTAAACACGACGCTTCAGCCAGCAGCTGGTTAGCTCAGCTTAGCTTAGCATAAAGACTACAAACACGGTGGGTCATTTTCTCATAGACTTCTATACAACCAAAGGAGTCGCCCCCTGGTGGACATTAGAGAGAATGCAGCTTTAACACATGAAGCATCAGCAGAACCGCTCGTTTCCACGCACAGATTTTTTCCCAAATGGGCTGGAAGTTGGAACCAGTGATTTCCTGCTCACACGCCTCCTGTAAAATACGGCAGAAAGTTACAGCAGGAGGAGGAGGAAGAGGAAGAGGAAGAAGAGGAGGAAGAGGAGATGAAAATGTGAGGAGGTACAAAAAGAAAAACAACTTCACCTCCACATTGTTTCAGATTTTCTTCATGGAATAAATTCTCATGCAAATGTGTTAGTTGTGAAGATTCGATCGAGACATTCAGTCGAGACAAACGGAAGCCAGATGGTTAACTTTGTTTGAAGAGGTTTTTTTTCGATGACTCGATAAGAAACAGCAGCCTTCTGCTTATGAAAGGAAATATCTCCCAGCATGCTCGGAGACCCGGGGGTACTTCAACCATGACATGATTAATAACCCTGCACTTAAAAACAGGCTTCAAAAATAATTACGGGAGACGAATGGGGGGGTCGGTCTCTGAATCAGAATCACATTAATTACAGAGTACAAAGACGGATTTGTGTTGGTGGGATAAGTGCAGCGATGAAGGCAAAGTGCTGCTGGGAGTCGCGCTCAGACAGGAGGAGCTCCAGAAGAACAAAGAAGTGATTTCAAACACCGGATCAATGTGTGATCAGAAGAACGACTCCTCAAACTTCACGGGAAGCAGAAGGAGATTGTTTCTGAGCTTTTGATCAAGAACTTGATTGTTTTTTTTTAACTCGCAGAAAGGAAGTGAACACAATTCAGATCAGGAGACAACCTCTGATTCTGAAGAGTGAAGTCAAAGCTTCATGTGTTGAAGCTGCATTCCCTCTAGTGTCCACCAGGGGGCGACTCCTCTGGTTGT
>NW_022287847.1:0-2043 GCF_004355925.1 Anarrhichthys ocellatus | reverse complement strand
GCGAGGGAACAGCTCAGCGACGTATGACGTAGTTGGGACGTGGGGACATCTCTCATGCGTGAGTCAAAAATGGCGGATAGCCAACAGGAGACCCGGCGTCTAGTAATCAGACTAAAGAGGCCAACAGGAGACCCGCCGTCTAGTGCCGGTAGCCGTTTAGCACGTAGCTACATTAGCTCAAAGCTATATGTGTGTGTGGATTAGTAAAAGAGAAGGGAAAGGAACAAAACAAAATTAAATAAAACAAAAGATTAAGATCCTCTGCGCCGCGCGGAAGTACGGAAGATTGATCTCTCAGCCAGGGGAGCAAGAACCGCGACTCTTTGTCTCAGCCGGCGTTTCTGACCTCCTGAACTGATGAGAAGCAACTTCGACCTCACTGCGGCTATCTCGACACGAATCACGGTAGCATAGAATACACGGTAACTTCTATACACCACTAGCAATTTCAGGGATCGCCAGTGTCTGTGATCATAAAGCATATACCACGTTATAAAAATGAACAGTACTTTAAGAACACAAACAAGATAAAATAAACACAAATTAACTCTCTCTAACTCTGCCCAGAATCTATTTCGCCTTACGGTACGATGCAATCGTGTTGGTTGAGGGGGGGGATTCTTCTGAGCTTCCGTGGGCTTGGGCAGCGCGGCTGCGGGCAGCGGGAGGTGTTCTCTCGGTAGGAGAGAATCGCTGTCGTCTGGATAAGGGATTTTCGCGTCCTTATGTCCGAGCAAACGAGGCGCTTGGTGGAGAGTGGAGAGTGGAAGTTCTCTCTCTCTCTTTCTGAGGAAGTCTTGCTTCTTCACTTCTGCAGGAATAAAAGGGTTCGCTTCGTGGATACGAACAAAGATAAAATAGACAGTTTGGTGAATTCGGCCAGTGAATATAAACTGATAGACCTAGGATTTGGTTGAAAAGGGAAACAACATTGGTGTGCTCCCTAGCTCGACAGAGGTCGAAGGGAAAAAGCGTTGAGGTGGGGGTTGCTGGTTGTTTTGTAGAACGGTGGCTGAACCACAGGGGTCCTGGGGTGTCTTGGCTCTCGGCCAATTAGATTGCAGTGCTGCTTTCAGGTAACTTCAGGAACACATAGTTTTTGGGGGGAAGAAACTCACACCCTAATGTGAATTTCTTCAGAGCTGGGGGTTTGGTGCTCAAACTACAATCAGGATGAAACCTTTGCTTGCAAAAGGGAAGGCCTGCCTCTCTTTGTTCCACAGCACATGTCGAAGCCATATAGTCAGATCCCAACACTACTAATACTACTACTTCTTCTAATACTACCACCACAGTTGAATGGATTGACTTTAAACTTTATACTGTTGTAATAAGTTAATTTATTTTTTGTTCCACCTGCTGAAAAATCTGATTGACAAGTGAAAATGCTTTCTTTTTTTGTCTTCTTGTTTCCTCTCTTTGTGTCCTCTCCTCCTCTCCTTATACCATCTCCTTGATTGCTAATTTCCTCTCCTTGATTCCTTGTATCCTCTCTTTGTTTCCTTGTCTCCCCTCCTCCTCTCCTTGTTTCCTCATCTCCTCTCTTTGTTTCCACATTTTATCTCCTTGATTTCTTGTTTCCTCTCCTTGTATACTTGTCTCCTCTCCTTGTGTCCTTGTTCCCTCTCCTTGTCTTCTCTCAGTGTGGAGGAGGTTACTGACTCCCAGTTAGTGTGTCAGACTGGTCCCAGTAATCAGACTAAAGAGGTCAAACTTCGGGTTCTGTTCGGTAAAGCGGAGAAAACCATTACCAAGGTTACCTTCCGTTACCTTGACAACCCGGTCATCACGGACGCCTCACCTGCAGAGAGCTTCTACGAGTAAGAACTGATCACCAATAATCAATCATCTAAGAACTGATCACCAATAATCAATCATCCAAGAACCTGATCACCAATAATCAATCATCTAAGAACTGATCACCAATAATCAATCATCTAAGAACCTGATCACTAATAATCAATCATCTAAGAACCCGATCACTAATCATCAATAATCTAAGAACCTGATCACTAATCATCAATCATCTAAGAACCTGATCAC
>NW_022287846.1:0-2043 GCF_004355925.1 Anarrhichthys ocellatus | reverse complement strand
AGCCACTTTTTTGAAGAAAATCTTTGAAACTATGTTTACTTTCACAAAATCAACTTTTGGCCTCCTTACTTTCACAAAATCAACTTTTGGCCTCCTCTCTGCCTGAAACGTCTTTTAAGACAATAAAAAATGAAAATGCATCTCTCAATAGTGAAGTGCTGAAAGCTGCAGGTATTCATGAAAATGACATCAGACTGTGAAATCAACTGTCCTGAGCCACTTTTTTGAAGAACATCTTTGAAACTATGTTTACTTTCACAAAATCAATTTTTGGCCTCCTCTCTGACTGAAACGTCTTTTAAGACAATAAAAAGTGAAAATTCATCTCTAGCCAATAAAGTGCTGAAAGCTGCAGATATTCATGAAAATGACATCAGACTGTGAAATCAAACGTCCTGAGGCACTGGTTTGAAGAAAGTTTTGAATCTATGTTTACCTTCATAAAATCAACTTTTGGCGTCCTCTCTGCCTGAAACGTTTTGTAAGACCATAAAAAGTGAAAATGCATCTCTAGCCAGTAAAGTGCTGAAAGCTGCAGATATTCATTAAAATGACATCAGACTGTGAAATCAACTGTCCTGAGCTACTTTTTTGAAGAAAATCTTTGAAGCTATGCTTACTTTCACAAAATCAACTTTTGGCCTCCTCTGTGCCTGAAACGTCTTTTAAGACAATAAAAAGTGAAAATGCATCTCCAGCCAGTAAAGTGCTGAAAGCTGCAGATATTCATTAAAATGACATCAGACTGTGAAATCAACTGTCCTGAGCCACTTTTTTGAAGAAAGTTTTGAAGCTATGTTTACTATCATAAAAACAACTTTTGGCCTCCTCTGTGCCTGAAACGTCTTTTAAGGCAATAAAAAGTGAAAATGCATCTCTAGCCAGTAAAGTGCTGAAAGTTGCAGAACTTCATGAAAATGACATCACACTGTGAAATCAACTGTCCTGAGGCACTGGTTTGAAGAAAATCTTTGAAGCTATGCTTACTTTCACAAAATCAACTTTTGGCATCATCTCTGCCTGAAACGTCGTGTAAGACGATAAAAAGTGAAAATGCATCTCTCGCCAGTAAAGTGCTGAAAGTTGCAGAACTTAATGAAAATTACATCATACTGTGAAATCAACTGTCCTGAGGCACTGGTTTGAAGAAAATCTTTGAAGCGATGTTTACTTTCACAAAATCAACTTTTGGCCTCCTCTCTGCCTGAAACGTCTTTTAAGACCATAAAAAGTGAAAATGCATTCTCTAGCCAGTAAAGTGCTGAAAGCTGCAGATATTCATGAAAATGACATCAGACTGTGAAATCAACTGTCCTGAGCCACTTTTTTTAAGAAAATCTTTGAAACTATGTTTACTTTCACAAAATCAACTTTTGACCTCCTCTCTGCCTGAAACGTCTTTTAAAACCATAAAATGTGAAAATGCATCTTCAGCCAGTAAAGTGCTGCCAGCTACAGATATTCATGAAAATGACATCAGACTGTGAAATCAACTGTCAAGAGGCACTGCTTTGAAGAAAACCTTTGAAACTATGGCTACTTTCACAAAATCAACTTTTTGGCCTCCTCTCTCTGCCTGAAACGTCTTTTAAGACCATAAAAAGTGAAAATGCATCTCTCGCCAGTAAAGTGCTGAAAGCTGCAGATATTCATGAAAATGACATCAGACTGTGAAATCAACTGTCCTGAGCCACATTTTTGAAGAAAATCTTTGAAACTATGTTTACTTTCACAAAATCAACTTTTGGCCTCCTTACTTTCACAAAATCAACTTTTGGCCTCCTGTCTGCCTGAAACGTCTTTTAAGACCATAAAAAGTGAAAATGCATCTCTAGCCAGTAAAGTGCTGAAAGTTGCAGAACTTCATGAAAATGACATCATACTGTGAAATCAACTGTCCTGAGGCACTGGTTTGAAGAAAATCTTTGAAGCTATGTTTACTTTCACAAAATCAACTTTTGGCCTCCTCTGTGCCTGAAACGTCTTTTAAGACAATAAAAAGTGAAAATGCATCTCTCGCCAGTAAAGTGCTGAAAGCTGCAG
>NW_022287845.1:0-2043 GCF_004355925.1 Anarrhichthys ocellatus | reverse complement strand
CTCCACAAGATCTTCACCATTACTTTTTGGGGCCTAGGTTGGGGAGCGACTGTCGCCATCTACTGGGCGGGTTCTGAATCAACGATTGCTATAGCAGCATGGCTCATGATGTATGAGGCTCTCTTTCCCTGGAGGAACGGACCCGAGAGCCCAGGACAAACGCCTCCTATGGCGTTACGATCTCCATGACTGAGTCGCCTGGCTATGAGGCGCTCCATGACGCAGTCCAATGCAAATGGGGGATCTTAAGAAAGAAAATAAGACCACCCTCTGCCAAGCTCGCTATGCCTAAATGCTTAGAATAGCAATATTAATGAAGTCTTTGTGTTCAATTCATTTCAGGAAGGTGCCGGCTGTATCTGCTGTGGGATCCTCACGGAGCAGACAATGCACCTATGGGAGGTAACCCCAGCGTTATGGTGCACCCAGTGCTACCTGGGGCATTTCCCAATAGGAGCAGCCAGCGGCATCTTCTGCAAAGGAAGTACCCCTTTTATACCTGCAATGAACGTAGTCGACTGTATGGAAATAGAGATGAAGGCAAAAGTAATATGGAGTTCCGCTGGAGGAGCTGTACCCCAGATCCAATTCTACAGCAATGGTATGTACTGTCCAGTATATACCAAATTGTGGGAATTTCCTGATGGCGCCCGGGTATCTACCACCCATCTTGTTGATGGCCAGTTCGTCATCATTGGCCCACGCTTGCCGCCGGTGCTCTATCGATCACCATCTCCACCTCCCGAAGTCATCAACGACGCTGCAAGCGAGGTAGATGTGGAATACCGTGACGTGGGGGTACAGACGGAGACCGCATGAATAATACCAAACCTGATGGGAATGTGGGGGTACGATGAAGAATGGGGGGAGCTGGTAGAGGTTATCCCTGAAGGGCTAGCGGGATATCGTGAGTCTGAAGAAGAGACGTTGTGCAGCCCTGTCCCCACCCTGGGTTCCCTCTCTCCAAACACCATCCTGGACCAAAACGTGTTGGCCCTGACGCGGGACATGGACGAGCAGCTGAAGGAGGCAGATGATGAGGACGGACTCCTGGGATTACAGCCACCCGGGTTAGAAGGGCTACTGGTGATCGACAGCTGGGAGCGGGAATCAGGACCATCCTCACCAGATGACGACGTGCTTATTATCACTGCCCCGGGCGACGACGACTCCCTTCAGGGAGACGACTAGCACTGCGAGGCAGCCTGAGACCTCAAGAAGGGGGTGTCAAAAGAGAGGGTTGAGATCCCAGGAAAGCTGCCTTAAATGAAGGAATACAGTTCGATATGAAAGTAGGCTAAAGGGACACGAAGCATATAATGAGTAACGGATGAAATCTAATAATCATTTTAAAGCAAGTATGAATAACATAAGAATTATGAAGTGATTTAGCAAACGTAAAACTGATAATAATAATGTATGTGTAACTGCGTAAAGTGAAGTCTGTGTGTGGGTGGAAAGAGCTGATGTAAGCAGGGTGGGGGCCTTAAAGGCTGAGATCATAACAGATGTTGGGGTGGTGTCCGAGCACATACACGGGTGTAACCTGAAACACGCTCGAACATTGAGGAAGTGAGAACATCCACCAAGGGAAGTTAGGTGTGTCTACCACGCACGCACGCACGCACGCACACACTCACACTCAATGATGTCATGTAAATCACATGCCGAGTGAGGGAGTGTTGGGGAGGAGGGGGGAGAGAGAGCTCAAAGTGTTATAAAAATGCGAGACTTGCAAATAGCAAGACGGGATTCAACGGGGGAGCCACCCAAGTGCTCCACGGAGGAAACACTGGATCTCGACAGCCGCTTCGGAGGACTTCGTCTCTGTTCACAGAAAAGAAGACAGCCGTTCCTGAACAAAGATTGAAAGACGGAGATTTTCCTCTCCCCCCGTTTGACGCAGCCGCCCCAAAGACTTTGTACTGAGCCTGAGGGATCGCTGAACGGACTTCGTTGGCCGCGCAGGAGGAGCCGAAGGTCAGGCCTGGCCTTCGCTCCTAAAAACCCCAAAAGGACTTTTTATTACATCGTGAATCCAGC
>NW_022287844.1:0-2043 GCF_004355925.1 Anarrhichthys ocellatus | reverse complement strand
GCGAGGGAACAGCTCAGCGACGTATGACGTAGTTGGGACGTGGGGACGTCTCTCATGCGTGAGTCAAAAATGGCGGATAGCCAACAGGAGACCCGGCGTCTAGTAATCAGACTAAAGAGGCCAACAGGAGACCCGGCGTCTAGTGCCGGTAGCCGTTTAGCACGTAGCTACATTAGCTCAAAGCTATATGTGTGTGTGGATTAGTAAAAGAGAAGGGAAAGGAACAAAACAAAATTAAATAAAACAAAAGATTAAGATCCTCTGCGCCGCGCGGAAGTACGGAAGATTGATCTCTCAGCCAGGGGAGCAAGAACCGCGACTCTTTGTCTCAGCCGGCGTTTCTGACCTCCTGAACTGATGAGAAGCAACTTCGACCTCACTGCGGCTATCTCGACACGAATCACGGTAGCATAGAATACACGGTAACTTCTATACACCACTAGCAATTTCAGGGATCGCCAGTGTCTGTGATCATAAAGCATATACCACGTTATAAAAATGAACAGTACTTTAAGAACACAAACAAGATAAAATAAACACAAATTAACTCTCTCTAACTCTGCCCAGAATCTATTTCGCCTTACGGTACGATGCAATCGTGTTGGTTGAGGGGGGGGATTCTTCTGAGCTTCCGTGGGCTTGGGCAGCGCGGCTGCGGACAGCGGGAGGTGTTCTCTCGGTAGGAGAGAATCGCTGTCGTCTGGATAAGGGATTTTCGCGTCCTTATGTCCGAGCAAACGAGGCGCTTGGTGGAGAGTGGAGAGTGGAAGTTCTCTCTCTCTCTTTCTGAGGAAGTCTTGCTTCTTCACTTCTGCAGGAATAAAAGGGTTCGCTTCGTGGATACGAACAAAGATAAAATAGACAGTTTGGTGAATTCGGCCAGTGAATATAAACTGATAGACCTAGGATTTGGTTGAAAAGGGAAACAACATTGGTGTGCTCCCTAGCTCGACGGAGGTCGAAGGGAAAAAGCGTTGAGGTGGGGGTTGCTGGTTGTTTTGTAGAACGGTGGCTGAACCACAGGGGTCCTGGGGTGTCTTGGCTCTCGGCCAATTAGATTGCAGTGCTGCTTTCAGGTAACTTCAGGAACACATAGTTTTTGGGGGGAAGAAACTCACACCCTAATGTGAATTTCTTCAGAGCTGGGGGTTTGGTGCTCAAACTACAATCAGGATGAAACCTTTGCTTGCAAAAGGGAAGGCCTGCCTCTCTTTGTTCCACAGCACATGTCGAAGCCATATAGTCAGATCCCAACACTACTAATACTACTACTTCTTCTAATACTACCACCACAGTTGAATGGATTGACTTTAAACTTTATACTGTTGTAATAAGTTAATTTATTTTTTGTTCCACCTGCTGAAAAATCTGATTGACAAGTGAAAATGCTTTCTTTTTTTGTCTTCTTGTTTCCTCTCTTTGTGTCCTCTCCTCCTCTCCTTATACCATCTCCTTGATTGCTAATTTCCTCTCCTTGATTCCTTGTATCCTCTCTTTGTTTCCTTGTCTCCCCTCCTCCTCTCCTTGTTTCCTCATCTCCTCTCTTTGTTTCCACATTTTATCTCCTTGATTTCTTGTTTCCTCTCCTTGTATACTTGTCTCCTCTCCTTGTGTCCTTGTTCCCTCTCCTTGTCTTCTCTCAGTGTGGAGGAGGTTACTGACTCCCAGTTAGTGTGTCAGACTGGTCCCAGTAATCAGACTAAAGAGGTCAAACTTCGGGTTCTGTTCGGTAAAGCGGAGAAAACCATTACCAAGGTTACCTTCCGTTACCTTGACAACCCGGTCATCACGGACGCCTCACCTGCAGAGAGCTTCTACGAGTAAGAACTGATCACCAATAATCAATCATCTAAGAACTGATCACCAATAATCAATCATCCAAGAACCTGATCACCAATAATCAATCATCTAAGAACTGATCACCAATAATCAATCATCTAAGAACCTGATCACTAATAATCAATCATCTAAGAACCCGATCACTAATCATCAATAATCTAAGAACCTGATCACTAATCATCAATCATCTAAGAACCTGATCAC
>NW_022287843.1:0-2043 GCF_004355925.1 Anarrhichthys ocellatus | reverse complement strand
CATAAAAGCAGGCCTAGGACATGAGTTTAGGCCTAGGTAAATGGTTACCATTAGACACATTTCTTGAAATAAAAGGCTTTTGCATTGTTAAAAAGTCAAAGGCTATAATTTCATCTTGCAATGGTGCAATCTAATTGGAGTAGTTTGAATTTTCAGAAATATGTATTTTACAGAGCCGTACTGTATTTAAAGATCCGTCAGGTCCAAAAAGAGATATGCGGCCTCCAGTGTTTATGTACAGAGTGTACCGGAAGTGTGGAAACAGCAGCTGTGCAGACAAAGGGAAATATTTTAAGTCATGTTACGATGCTTATTTGAGCAAACAACAGGCAGCACATCTTGTTTGTGCTGAAAACCGGCTTTCTTCAAGTGCTTTTTTCCTTTTACAAGAGTAAACCCTGATGGGTGCAAAGTTATTGTTCTCTAACAAGTTCACTGTCACTTCAAAAGCTAAAAAATGGAATACTGAGTAAAAAGGTAACTCAGAAAATAAAACCAGTCTTTGTAAAGATCTTACAAAGACCAATATATCTTTCATCTGCACTATTAAGACCGTTGCTTACTAGAAGGAACACACTATTGGTTTACTGTTTAATGCCTTTCAATGTGCTCTTTTCTAGACAAGCCTATAAAAGATACTCAAATGCTGGAGGGCGAGGTTCACTGTAAAAAAATCTGGAGAATCATACACAAATTTTGTTTACAGACTAAATGACTATATCAGAAGAGCAACATCCCATGTACAGTAGATGTGGTTAAAGAAAGTGGTCAGACTGGACTAACATCAAAAATGCACATTGGCAAACTTGTCATCTGAAATGAAGTGAAACATTTTTAGATGCGTGTAGCTTCATGACCATCTGCTCTTGTGTGGCTGTAAACATATTTTATGTTTACAACATTCAGACTGATTGCTTTCAAAATCATCATGACAATCAGTGGTATCGACCACCCTAGATATCATTTATAAAAGCAAGTTTGATAGGTGAAATCTTATTTCATTTAATGTACTCCATGTTTGTATCATACCAATCTGGTGTTGGCAAAAACTTGTCAAGTGACACTCCAAATGAGGACGTCCTCCTCAACCAATCAACAACCAGAAAACAAAATTGACATTGCCTTGGTGAGTGTGAGGACAACTGGCAGTAACGCAATGGATTGATGTGGTAGCATACTAAATAAATAACATTTTAAACTACATTTGTCTTGAGGCATTTTTAACAGAATCCAAATTTCCTTTTTTCAGATTTACGTTTCCCTTTTTCTTTCAAGCAGTAGCTAGAATGTTCCTTCTGTACACACTGGGTGCTGCTTCAACCGTTAATAAACCGACAGGCTTCTAATGACTATTGACAAGGTTCATCCCGTTCAAGAGCCTGAAACGATTAATTTAAGAAATCTTGTAAGCCATTATTTTATTGCTTCATTTTTCTTTGAACATGAGAAAGAAGAGATTGCCCCCAGTAGGAAGAATTTGTTTCCCACTATGTCCCCCAGGCTTTGAGGAGGCCAACCATTAATACTACAAATAAGTTGTTAAACTGATACTATATTTGAAAAGTAGAGGAATTAGATCGAACAAATAACATGCAATATACACTAAGGCTCAGATGCGAGTCTTGTGCTGGGCCAGCTTTTTTCTTCTTTATTGCTCTCTGGTAATATTTATTTATTCATATATTATCTGTGAATCATTCAATAGACATTTTTTAAATTGTAATGTTATGCGACTATTCTGGGATCAACATGAAATATAAATTCAACATAAAGTCTTCGCATTTGACCTGGGAACCTTTATTGAATGCATTCCTCATCTCTTTTTCAACTCTGGTAAGGAAATACAACGCCTAAAAATATAACTGGAAAATCAATAATACAAAGTCAGATCATCATTTCAGATCAAGGGAATAGGTAAAGAAGTGCCACAGCACTCTGACCTCTGCTGTGTAATCATACCTTATAGAGGGGATGAATCACAGAGAAGCTGCGGAGAGCGGCGACAGTATAGACCTCTGACAGAAAGTGAGTCTTCATGAGGTG
>NW_022287842.1:0-2043 GCF_004355925.1 Anarrhichthys ocellatus | reverse complement strand
ACCCTACGGAGGAAGCTCATTTCGGCCGCTTGTAGCCGCGACCTTGTCCTTTCGGTCACGACCCAGAGTTCGTGACCATAGGTGAGGGTAGGAACGTAGACCGAGTGGTAAATTGAGAGCTTTGCCTTCTGGCTCAGCTCCCTCTTCACCAAGACGGTCCAGTGCAGCGCCTGCTTTACTGCTGCAGCCAGACCGATCCGCCTGTCGATCTCCCGCTCCATCTTACCCTCACTCGTGAACAAGACCCCAAGATACTTGAACTCCTTCGCTTGAGGTAGGCACTCCGTCCCCACCTGGAGGGAGCAATCCACCGGTTTCCGGCAGAGCACCATGGCCTCAGATTTGGAGGTGCTAACTCTCATCTCCACCGCTTCACACTCGGCTGCAAACCGCCCCAGTGAATTATGGAGGTGACAATCCGAGGAGGCTAACAGGACCACATCATCTGCAAACAGCAGAGAGGCGATCCCGAGACCCCCGAACCTGACGTTCTCCACCCCCAGGCTGCGCCTAGATATCCTGTCCCTGAAAGTCACGAACAGGACCCATTTTTCATTGTGTCAATGTTAATCCATCTATCCAGTCAAAAGAATACAAGGACTTCTGTTCTTTTTTTATCACTTTGTTTCAGAAGTGTTGATTTCTATCTACAACTTAAGTCAAGTTTGTGTGTGTGTGTGTGCACGTGTGTGTGTGCACGTGTGTGTGTGTGTGTGTGTGTGTGTGTGTGTGTGTGTGTGTGTGTGCGCACCCTCTTTAAACCTGATATTGGTCTTGTAGCACAGCAGGGTAATCAAGCCTTGTAGACTGAGATCAATTAAAGTGGATTGTAGATAATAATTAGGAATTCCTTCTGCATACTAATGAGTTGTCATTAATTTTCAGCATAACACTCGCCCTCTCGTCACTCATTGAGACTTCCGCTCGTGTGTGTACACACACACACACGTGTGGTCGGCAACGCTTCACCCAGGTGATAGTATCACCTCTCACTATAGTTACTTTATTCATTAAAATAATGAGCTCTCCTGTCAGGTGGGAACTAAAAATGAAAAGCAGCCCTGATTGTTTGAAGTAAGTGACAGATGATTAATAATATCATCCACGGCTACTGGAAGAAGTTATTAAAGACCCGATTGCAGCATTCGATCACCTATAATTTAAGTGTTCTTACATCTTATGATTGATTTGTGATTTTGCTGCAGTGATATAGTGAGAAGTGAGTAGGGGTGGACTGTATGGTATTTTAACAATAGTCATTTATTTATCAAAAGATACAGAATCAATTTTTAGATTATTATATAATTATAGTGGAAGTCAAAAAGTAGGAGAATAAATTCAGTCTTAATCTTAATTTTAATGGTGATAATGCCTCTGACATTTGGATTTTATACAAAGCGAGGATAGAAATCGTATTTTTTCCTTCACTGCGTCTCCATTTTCTCTAGACTGGTAACACAGATAGTTTACTCACAATAGATTCATCTTCCTTTGCTTCTAACCTTTCAAAGGAAACCAGATACATGCATATAGGTCTCATGGTTGAGGAGCTATTCCTGATTCATATTTGTATATTATTTGAGTCATTTTTCCCAACAGGGAAAGGTTAGGATGTTCAAAACAGACACATCAATCTCAGGAGTCACATTCTTCCAGATAAAGCTTTGTCGTATCAGACTAATATTTTAACTTTATTAACTATTTATAATTAGTTTAGAATCGGCATCATCAGTATGTTTTACCAAGAAGTTTGTTTAAAGTTAAATGCGTTGGATTAAGTAGGCTACAGATGTTATTTGAATGTGTCAGACATATTTAATCATCATTTAGGTAAATATCAACAAGTATCCCATATATGTATATGTATTTGTATGTTTATATGTGTATGTATATATATATATGTGTATGTATATATATATATGTATATGTGTATATATATATATACAGTTGTGTGAAAAAGTGTTTGCCCCCTTCCTGATTTCTTATTTTTTTGCATGTTTGTCACACTTAAATGTTTCAGATCATCAAACAAATTTAAATATT
>NW_022287841.1:0-2100 GCF_004355925.1 Anarrhichthys ocellatus | reverse complement strand
TGTGTGTGTGTGTGTGTGTGTGTGTGTGTGTGTGTGTGTGTGTGTGGGATCTTAAGGAGTTTGAAACAAGACTCGGGGTCGGTCTCATTTGGCTACAAACTAACTCTGTGAACAGAGAGAGACGCTTCATTGGATAAAAGTTTGTCAGAGGTCACTCAGCTCGCTCTCAACCAATCAAATGATCACGACATTTAGCGGCATCTTGCTCTTTGTGTCATTTGTACGTCGTGTCACTCACTTGTTGAAAGCGTCTCATAGTTAATCAGCAGCATTGCAGAGTGTAAAATGTGAGACAGACCGCTGAGTCGATCAAACAGGATTACGTGGTTTAGTAAGAAGTATAACAAGTAAGAAAGTCCACGGAGGGCAGGTGACAAACACAGGGCGTTCACCCAGGAGACAGCTGTTCAGGTCCAGCGTGAAACCAAAACTTAAGCATTGATTTACATAAAACCAAAACGTGTTTTTAAGTAAATCAATGTTGAAGTTTATAATTGTACCTTTCACTGATATTTGTTTACGTAACGTGGTTTTATGTAACTTTTTACGTGACGTGTTCGAGAACGTTGTTTTACGTAACGTTGTTTTACGTAACGTTGTTTTACGTAACGTGGTTTTATGTAACTTTTTACGTGACGTGTTCGAGAACGTTGTTTTACGTAACGTTGTTTTACGTTATGACGTTACATTGTGAGTGATGATGACCTGCAGGTTGTGAAGCTGAAGACGTGTGCGTTTGATTCGTCATCCTGGCTCTCCCCTCCTGACGGTGAGGTGTGCACAGCGTCATCTTTCACCTCCTTCCGTCTGCTCCATCCTCCAACACGATGTGACTTAACCATGTTAACTTGGCCAGCTTCGTCTGTGCGTCACCGTGAGTGTCCGCTGTGGATGTGTACGCTGTGGCTCGTGTAGTTGGGAGAAGTGATCATACAAACTATAACTCTTGTTCATCTTCTTGATGTTCTCTTGGAGGCTCGAACACGAACAGATCCCGATTCCTCTAATGGGATTTGTTTGGGTTTATAAATTTCTCTATTTTGTTTTTGTTGTATTTTCATGTTTTATTTTATTCTGGCAGCTGTTGAACAGAAACATGTTGGTCTTTGATTTGTTCCCTGACAGCTCGCTGCTGCAGAGGCAGATGAAGCGTGCGCTGTGCTTTCTACTGCTGGTCTGTGATACGTGTGGCTGATGAAACCCTGATGCAACCTGAACCCTCAGAGCTGTTTGTGAAGTCTTCAGCTAAACACCATCAGGACGTCGCAGCACTGCAGGCAGCTCGCTGCCCCGTCTGATTCAGCCCTCAACTCCCACTGCCAGGTTCAAACGCTCGTTGTTCACGTCCGTATTAAAGTTCAACTCAGCTAAATATATATCTTTGCTTCCCGTCATTTCAGTACAATCCTGAATAAGTGTGTTCAGATTTCTGTTACAGGCGATTTATAAGCGTTTGTCCATCAGGGAGTTGAACATCATGACGTGCTGTCTTTATCTGGAGGAGAAC
Organism: Anarrhichthys ocellatus; assembly: GCF_004355925.1. Classification (NCBI taxonomy): domain Eukaryota; kingdom Metazoa; phylum Chordata; class Actinopteri; order Perciformes; family Anarhichadidae; genus Anarrhichthys; species Anarrhichthys ocellatus. The sequence continues at coordinate 593 of NW_022287841.1, read as the reverse complement.
TGTATTTATATTTCTTCATGCACAGATAAAACATCAACACGAAGCACTTCCTCAGTAACGATGCTTCTTTTAGAGGCAACGGTCACCACTTCAGTTCTTTTCTAAATATCGGCTTTTAATAAGGTAAAAAACAAAAAATAATGTTTTACGGTAAAAATGATTGATTTTGCTTTTATTTATTTCTGTATTTATTTTACAGGGACAGCAGTGAGTTATGTGGGACCCCAAACAATAAGCAAGTAAAGTCAGTCTCAACACAGAACAATGAATGTGCTGTGTTCAGTGTTGATCCAAGGAGACTTCTGTCATGAGATGCGTTCAGGTTCATTCTGTTCCGTTGTGTTTTGATGCTTTTATGCTTTAGTTTTCTCTGGTGGAACGTTTCTTCTTCTTCTTCTTCTTCTTCTTCTTCTTCTTCTTCTTCTTCTTCACCCATTGATTTTTCACCTCTGATGGATGGAGCCACCTGAACCTGCAGGTGTGTGTGTGTATGTGTGTGTGTTTAAGTGTGTGTATCTGTGTGTCTCAATGTGTGTGTTTCAGAGTGTGTGTTTATGTGTGTAACAGTGTGTGTGTGTCAGTGTGTGTCAGAG
>NW_022287840.1:0-2044 GCF_004355925.1 Anarrhichthys ocellatus | reverse complement strand
GTGACTCGGGTATCCTGATATATCGTAGCGTGACTTGGGTATCCTGATAATATCTTATCGTGGGAACCCCTAATATGAACGGTTTACACTGGAAATATTTTCTTCCAACGAAATTAAATATAGATTTCCGGACTCCATCCAATGTGTGTCCCCAGATCATATGATGCATCACCATTCCACTCTTAAAACAGCAATATTGTGGTTTTCTAATTAAATAACAAATTCTGACTATTGGGCATCCCCATTCCTCTCGTAACTGCATTATTGGGTTTATGTGATGTTAGGGCAATAACTGTAGTCAAGTTCAGTTTTTAACAATATCTATAATCCTGACCATTGGGAGTCCTTAGAGACCATTGTGCATTCCCATATTCCAGATCATTGTGGGTCCCTATAAAGTCCTGTACATTTTCAGACATTAGATCACTGTGCATCCCAGGTGATCACTGTGCGTCCTCAAACCCTGCATAATTGTGAGTCCCCACTGACCATTATATCCCCAAATTCTAAACAAAGAAAGACAGACGGCCTTTGTGGATCCCAAATAAACATGGAGTATCCACAGACCCATATAGATGTGAACCCTCAAAGACTATTGTGCATCGCATTCCACTTTTTAACCACAATTTTGTTGTTTATCCCAACGTTATGATTGAAAACAACGAAATAGATGTCATTTATAACAATGGATCATATCAGTCAGTGGTGATACCAACAAACAATTGGTCTTTCAAAAACAATGGGAGCCAATGAACTCTGGGAGTAATCAGGCAGTGCAGATAGTCAGAACTCCTAATTGTGGCAAATACTGTGTATTGGTTATTTTGGAATTCCATGAGGAACATAAATGTCAGTGTTATTCTCAAGGCTCAGTTTAGATTACAGCAAGTTGAGCCTGATTCACCCCACGCCTGACGATCCGGGGCGACAGAGTGAGCGTGCGAGAGAAGGGTGTGGGAGTGTGCCTGTGTGAAAAGAATGGAAGCTAAAGATGATGTGTGGCTCCTTTGGCAAGAAAATCCTGATGTATTATTATCTTCCAATCTTAGTTGTGTTGTTATGTCTTGCGTTTCCCTAGAGATAATTTATGAGAGGTGTGCTTGAGCATGATGCCGTTGAGGAATTTCAAACTGTAATCTGACACTGGTGTCAAACTCCTGCGAGTCCAAGAATAAAGACAGTACAGCTGTTGAAAAGACGCTCATCACTATAGTTTTCTATCATAACAAAAGGTTGAAAGCATCCCATTTGGATCAGATCAGTGGCGGAGTGTGTAGAGGGTGAACTTAAAATGTCTTATTGTCAGTCTGAAGATGGGCACTCTGTTTTACTGCCGTTGTGGAAGCTCAGCACATCAATTCATTGCTGATGAAAATTTGCTTCCTGGCTGAGGGTCTGCTGCGACCAACGACCAATACAGAGTCAGCCATCTTGAAATATATTGTCTTCCTAAACATCAGTTTACTTATAAAGGTTCTTTGAAAGTAAATGAAACCAATCGTCCTCCATTTGTGTTGGATGTTTTACATCGCAATCCAAATCAATCAGATCCAGATCATCAGATTGTGAGATACTCATCATACATTCCTTATTATACTTGGAAAGGAGTAACTTCCACTTTCTGAGTCAGTACATGAAATGTGCAGTCACTTTATGGTGCCATCTATTGATCCTGATCCCATTTTAGTGGGTTCAAGTTATTTTCTCTTTTCTAAAGAAAATCCACCCTCAACTGCCTCTGCGCTCCATCTGCTGAATATTTCAGTTAGAAGCTTGAAACATTTTTAAGCATAACAGCAAAGTAAAAATTTAAATGTATACTTTATATTAATTAATATTCTCATTATTTAATCTGAAAAAAAGAGTACACCTCTTTTTTTTATAGCTTAACCATTCCATCCTAATGTTTTTAATATTCCATCAGACTCATTTTATTTGATTCAGCACCTCAAGTAAGGGTCTCCGTGTGCAAATATTTAAGTAAAAACAACTTACAACTGCACGGTGAAATACGGCATCGTCAGCTCAGTTGGATTCAGCATAA
>NW_022287839.1:0-2044 GCF_004355925.1 Anarrhichthys ocellatus | reverse complement strand
TTATGCTGAATCCAACTGAGCTGACGATGCCGTATTTCACCGTGCAGTTGTAAGTTGTTTTTACTTAAATATTTGCACACGGAGACCCTTACTTGAGGTGCTGAATCAAATAAAATGAGTCTGATGGAATATTAAAAACATTAGGATGGAATGGTTAAGCTATAAAAAAAAGAGGTGTACTCTTTTTTTCAGATTAAATAATGAGAATATTAATTAATATAAAGTATACATTTAAATTTTTACTTTGCTGTTATGCTTAAAAATGTTTCAAGCTTCTAACTGAAATATTCAGCAGATGGAGCGCAGAGGCAGTTGAGGGTGGATTTTCTTTAGAAAAGAGAAAATAACTTGAACCCACTAAAATGGGATCAGGATCAATAGATGGCACCATAAAGTGACTGCACATTTCATGTACTGACTCAGAAAGTGGAAGTTACTCCTTTCCAAGTATAATAAGGAATGTATGATGAGTATCTCACAATCTGATGATCTGGATCTGATTGATTTGGATTGCGATGTAAAACATCCAACACAAATGGAGGACGATTGGTTTCATTTACTTTCAAAGAACCTTTATAAGTAAACTGATGTTTAGGAAGACAATATATTTCAAGATGGCTGACTCTGTATTGGTCGTTGGTCGCAGCAGACCCTCAGCCAGGAAGCAAATTTTCATCACCAATGAATTGATGTGCTGAGCTTCCACAACGGCAGTAAAACAGAGTGCCCATCTTCAGACTGACAATAAGACATTTTAAGTTCACCCTCTACACACTCCGCCACTGATCTGATCCAAATGGGATGCTTTCAACCTTTTGTTATGATAGAAAACTATAGTGATGAGCGTCTTTTCAACAGCTGTACTGTCTTTATTCTTGGACTCGCAGGAGTTTGACACCAGTGTCAGATTACAGTTTGAAATTCCTCAACGGCATCATGCTAAAGCACACCTCTCATAAATTATCTCTAGGGAAACGCAAGACATAACAAAACAACTAAGATTGGAAGATAATAATACATCAGGATTTTCTTGCCAAAGGAGCCACACATCATCTTTAGCTTCCATTCTTTTCACACAGGCACACTCCCACACCCTTCTCTCGCACGCTCACTCTGTCGCCCCGGATCGTCAGGCGTGGGGTGAATCAGGCTCAACTTGCTGTAATCTAAACTGAGCCTTGAGAATAACACTGACATTTATGTTCCTCATGGAATTCCAAAATAACCAATACACAGTATTTGCCACAATTAGGAGTTCTGACTATCTGCACTGCCTGATTACTCCCAGAGTTCATTGGCTCCCATTGTTTTTGAAAGACCAATTGTTTGTTGGTATCACCACTGACTGATATGATCCATTGTTATAAATGACATCTATTTCGTTGTTTTCAATCATAACGTTGGGATAAACAACAAAATTGTGGTTAAAAAGTGGAATGCGATGCACAATAGTCTTTGAGGGTTCACATCTATATGGGTCTGTGGATACTCCATGTTTATTTGGGATCCACAAAGGCCGTCTGTCTTTCTTTGTTTAGAATTTGGGGATATAATGGTCAGTGGGGACTCACAATTATGCAGGGTTTGAGGACGCACAGTGATCACCTGGGATGCACAGTGATCTAATGTCTGAAAATGTACAGGACTTTATAGGGACCCACAATGATCTGGAATATGGGAATGCACAATGGTCTCTAAGGACTCCCAATGGTCAGGATTATAGATATTGTTAAAAACTGAACTTGACTACAGTTATTGCCCTAACATCACATAAACCCAATAATGCAGTTACGAGAGGAATGGGGATGCCCAATAGTCAGAATTTGTTATTTAATTAGAAAACCACAATATTGCTGTTTTAAGAGTGGAATGGTGATGCATCATATGATCTGGGGACACACATTGGATGGAGTCCGGAAATCTATATTTAATTTCGTTGGAAGAAAATATTTCCAGTGTAAACCGTTCATATTAGGGGTTCCCACGATAAGATATTATCAGGATACCCAAGTCACGCTACGATATATCAGGATACCCGAGTCAC
>NW_022287838.1:395-2045 GCF_004355925.1 Anarrhichthys ocellatus | reverse complement strand
ATAGATGAGTTAATTAATGAACTGATTAATAGATGAGTTAATTAATGAACTGATTAATAGATGAGTTAATTAATGAACTGATTCATAGATTGGTTAATTAATTAACTGATTCACAGATTGGTTAATTAATGAACTGATTCATAGATGAGTTAATTAATGAACTGATTCATAGATTGGTTAATTAATTAACTGATTCATAGATTGGTTAATTAATGAAAATAAAATATCTCTCTCTCTCTCTTTACATATATGTATACATATGTACATATATATACATATGTATATATATATGTACATATGTATATATATATATTTACATGTATGTATATAAATACAGTATACACATGTATGTAAATATCTATGTCTATATATAGATCGATATATATGTTGCTGCAGATTTAACAGAGTTCCAATGAAACATTCACATTAATATGAATCCAGAAACATTTGACTCATTAATCAACACTTTGACTTGAACTACTTTAACTAGATGTATAAATACTTTAACTACATGTATACAGAGCTGTACTCTCAGTGCAGTACTCCCAGTGTGTACTAGTACTTGTACCGCAGTAAAGGACTGTTTACCTGCTCACAGCTTCCTGTTGCTTCACGTTCACACAAAGACCAGAAGACGTTTCCACGGAAACAAACCGGAGAGAAACCGAGAAAACACGTCACATACTACTGGAGGCTCGAGAGCAGAGAGAAGAGGAACCGAGAGAAACGTCCCGGTAACCGTGGGTCTGCAGCTCCTCCGATCTGCGCGGCAAACACGACGAGGCACCGGCGGACACGCGCACACGTGCACGCTCTGAGGGGGTGCGGAGGGCACGAGGGCCGTCGTGATAATAGTGTGTGTGTGCGTGTCTCTCTCGTCCCCTCTGAGTCTTCGGATGGAAAATTCAATTACCATGATGGGGGGACAACATGTAACATTACAATGATTCATACGTGTGTAAGTGTGTGCGTGTGTGTGTGTGTGTGTGTCAGACAGGATGTTCTGAAGGTAAATGTAAACCTGTGGGGATTTTCGGGTTTGTTGCTGATCAGAACAGACTCCTGAACCAGAGTCACTGTCAATATGTTGTTCATATGTTGTCCATATGTTGTTCATATGTTTTTAATGATGTTGTTCATATGTTGTTCATATATTGTCCTAATGTTGTTGACATGTTGTCCATATTTTGCTCATGTTTTTAATTATGTTGTTCATATGTTGTCCAAATGTAATTTTAAAACATAATTTTAGTACTTTTAATATAGCTATTTTTACACTGTTATTAGTACCTTTACTGTAACGGGGTATCTCTATAGTGTGGTGTTAGTATCTTTGCTAGAAGAGTATTATTACACTGTGGTATCAGTAGTTTTAATGCAGTAAAGGATCTGAATACTTCCTCCTCATACTGGTCATGATAATGAAATCTAATCTTATTTTGAGTTTATTTGATTTCTCACCCACAAGAGTTTGTTCATGTTTTGGATTTCAATCTGTATCATTTATATACGATTTATTATATCACCAAGTTTATTGTGACGTCAGAAACAGTGTGTGAGTTGTTAATAAAGTTAATGAACACACAAACACAACCCACTGAGTGTGTTTTAACAGGATACACCTGGTGGACCAGGAAGTCACTTTGTAAC
>NW_022287838.1:0-385 GCF_004355925.1 Anarrhichthys ocellatus | reverse complement strand
CACACACACACACACACACACACACACACACACACACACACAGTTTCCCTCTCTGTACCTCTTCCTGGAAATTATCCCACACACACTGAACACACACACTCCCTCTCTTCCTCCCACACTCTCCTGTTAATAAAAAAAGGTTTGTTTAAGAATGTTCCTTTTGTCTGACAGAAAAAGCTCGACTTGAACGCACCATGCCGACTCCAGCTGAGCATCGAACATACGCCGTTATAGACGGTTCTCTGAAGAACGTCAACAAACAAACTGAGAATGTCATAAAAACTCTGAAAGACGACGACGATAAATATGTATATATATATATACACATATATATACACATATACACATATATGCATATATACACATATATGCATATATACACATA
>NW_022287837.1:0-2046 GCF_004355925.1 Anarrhichthys ocellatus | reverse complement strand
TAATTAAAGGAGGAGGACATGTTTCCTGTTGTCGTGTACCAGGCGCCGGTGTGTTCTAACTTCCCCCGTCTCCCTCGGAGTCGGTGCCCGTCAGACCGTTTTTAGGCAAAGAGGCCGCTAAGGAAGGGCTGTCAGCGGATATGGATGCTTCCAGAGCTCATTAAAGGGCTGTCTGCGGCATGCCAGGCTCCGGGACACAGAGCCGGAGATAGAAAAGCAACTTCATAAAGGCATTCCATCCATCATGTTCCTCTATGACATTAATATCTGTCACACACCTCTGACAATGCAATAGTGCACCCCTGGAGTGAGACATCTTGCTATCATAGATTTGCAACGCAAGCCAAGAGGGATACCCGTGTGTGTGTGTGTGTGTGTGTGTGTGTGTGTGCATGTTCATGTGTCCCTGTGTAACGTGCACATTTGTTTAAAGGAGAGAGGGAGGGTTTATGGATGTATTACTTCTCGTTCCTATTGTAAAACATTGACTGATATTGCTGCTAGTGTATCTGCTTTTCCCCACCAGAATAGCATCAGTAGTGCTGCACAAAGGCAGAGCTTTCAACACACAAACTACTTCAGGCTGTTGTACCAAATCTGGAATTTGGAGCACCACTGAGGGATGTTTACAATGAAATGATTCATAATGTGAAGCAGCAACACCAGGGTGAAGCAGCAATATTAAGGTGAAAACACTGTACTCAGCACATCGTGGATTAAATGTGAGTCCTTGCTATAGGACGTCCTGTCTCTTCACTGAGCTCTATGTGATGAAGCAGAAATGTCCTCAAAACAAATGTTGTTAAATCTTTTTTTCACTGAGACGTGCTTGATTCCCAGAGGACAGATTTACTTCCGAGTGACTTTCCAGCTCTGCTGCCTCGCAGGGATTCTGCGTCTTGCTTGAGGACACATCAGCAGCATAAACTTGAACTGGATGATGAGGGACTGTTTTGGTGTTTACTTTGCCACCCTGCTATCCGGTAGAATAGAAAAATATGGATAATCCAAACATGCATCACACTCTGTAAAATGAACATTTTAGTTGCATTTCAGCCATATTGACAGAAGTATCCTGATCATTTAAGGTAATAGTTATGTGTAAATACTAAATTACAAGTGAAAGTCATGCATTTAAAATTTTCCAAGTCTCACAACATCTTCTAAGGTAATCAACTAAACATTGATGGTGGGTAAGCAAATTAAAGCTGTGCTGCTTCTTGTCAGTAGAATCTTCTGCCTCTGATCCCAGCCTCTTACCCTTTTACTCTTCTGGTAATACTTCCCCGATTGAAATCAACCATAGAGGGATACAGCTCACATTCACATTATAGGATTATTACAGCCTTATTTCCTCTTGTGCCAAAAAATGAAGTCTCCTTTTGAACCTTTGCTTTCTGTCTCTCATTCCCTGGATCATAACCAGACTCAGTCAGCAGTTTTGACCTGAATAATCAGTCAATAAAACTCTAAATCAAGCTGGTGTGGATGGTTTTTCAAATGTGCCCCAAGGCAGATCCATTAACTATAGTGATAGCTTCCACCGAGGCCAGCGGGTTGGGATCATCACTGCACGTTCTGCATCTTTATCTTTGGCTCTTAGTGCGCTGTATGTTGCCTGCTGCATCCATTCCATAAAATGTATCAATTCATTTGTTAATCTGTTTCAGGTACATCTTGAGCATCAGCGTCTTGCATTGACAAAAATTGATTGAATGTCTGTTGCACGGAATGATCCTATGCAGTTTGTGCTTTGTAGTGAACTTTTTAAGGGTATATTTTGTGAACATTCTCCCCCCCCCCCTCATTATCTCCTAAGATTCATGCAGCAGCACAGCGCTGACTGGCTCTGACAGGACTCTCCTTGGACTCTCCTCCGGGCCATTTGTCAGCAGGCAAGCCCCGCACAACAGAGTACAGATTGGCAGTCGGCTGCAACACGGTTCACAGCCCTTACGGTGCCTCGGCACCGTAAGGGCTGTGAATGAGAAATAACACAGATCGGAGCTGAGTAAACATGATCCTCCGGCGTAATGAATCAGGTCG
>NW_022287836.1:0-1900 GCF_004355925.1 Anarrhichthys ocellatus | reverse complement strand
ACTTGGAATTGTCCAAATTGGCCTTTCTTCAGATTTAGTTTCAATCCCACCGCCGTAAGCCGCTCAACCACTTTTCTCAATTTCGCCAGATGTTCTTCTTCCGTGTCATCTGCAATGAATACATCATCGATGTATATGGTGGCTTCCAGACCGTCCAGTATGTCCATTACGGCTGACTGAAAAACATTTGGAGAGTTTTTGTAGCCTTGTGGCAGCCTTTCCCAGACGTACGATTTACCTTTGTGGGTGAACGCCGTCTTTCCTTGGGAGGCTTTGGCAAGCCTCAGTGAGAAAAATCCGTTTGCCAGGTCTATGCAGGATTTGTACTTTTTCAGTCTCAGAGTTTTCAGTGTCCCTTGGGGGTTGATCAGGCTGGCTCGGTTGGCGACAGTTCTGCGGTTGAGAGCCTTGAAGTTGATGACCGGTCTCCATCCCCCTCCCGAAGATTCAGGCTTCTTGACTGCCTGTATTGGGCTGTTGGTGATGGGATATGGCTCCTCTCGCACTACTCCCAAGTCGCTCAGTTCCGTGACGATCAGGTCCATTTCTGCAATTGCACCAGGGTTCAGTGGATACTGGCGGACGGGCGGGTCTACACCTCCTTCTATGGTGTGGGTATACTTCACCCCCAGGTCCCCACAGTCATTTTTGAACCGAGCCACTCCAGCCTTTGATAGGATGTCTTTTAGCGTTTCTTTTCCCTCCGGGGATAAGTCGCTTTCTTCTATCTTTTGCTTGCTTACCGCTGGAATGTCCACTGGTTTGTACCATTGCCTTGTCGCCGATCCCAGGTGGATCAATCTTGCCCCCAGGGCTTTTAGTCGTTTTTTCACTGAACCTCTGATTCCTGGGCTTCCATGCAGCCCTTTTAAGTCTTTTATTGTGATCAAATTGTAGGGTCCTAGAGCCCACACAATTCCTTTCCAGATCCCAAAAGGGACCTTTTTGATGGTTCCATCTGCTAGTTGAACTGTCAAGTGTCCTTCTGTTTTAAGGCTTTTGCGGGTCATCGACACTTCAGCTCCGGAGTCTATCTGGTAGGGGATTCCATCCACGTTGGTATAGATGTCATCTCCAACCCAGTAAGCATGCTCCACTGTGACCCACGCCTGCTCAGCCATTACTTTCTTGGCCCTTCGCTCCCTGCATCCATGCGGGAGATACGAAGGGCCTGTTTTTGCTCTGTTGTCAACTTGTTGTAATCTTCCGAGGAGAGATAGCCGGCCCCACCTTTGTTGGCTGGTGGGGGCCTCGGCCCCTGCCTTTGTGGTTGGGCTTTCAGGAAACCGCCTTGTCCTTGGAACCCTTGTTGCCTTTGGAAGCCTTGCAGGGCCCTTTGGAATCCTCCTGGCTGTCTCCTTGGTGTCTGTGAAGGGCCTGGCCCCTCGGGTGGCCTCGCGTTGTCATACGAGGGCCTAGGAGCCGCCGGCTTCGGTTGGCTTCCTTTCTCTCTTTTCTTGTCAAAGTGTTTCTTCTTCAAATCCCATTTTCTTACAGTTTCTTGGATTTGTTCTGTAGTACTCTTTTTGATGTTCAGGGTCACAAAATCGATGTCATTCATGAGACCCTTTGTCAGCTTCCTAACGGCTTGCACACTTCTCTCTGGTGGGATCGCCTGTCGCAAGGCGTACCACGCCTGGGTGAGAGTCTGCCCTTTGTCCAAGCTTTTCCTCGCTTTTTCAATCTGTGACTCTTCGTCCTCGCAATCCTCCAGCACCAATCTTCGGTAATGCTGTTCCGCAGTTTCTTCGGGTCCCATGGGTTGGTCCGTCACATGGGCCAACCACAGTCTCTTCGCTTCATCATTTGTGGAGCTGGACTTCACCATGAGCCACTTCTGCGTCAAGTATTCCTGTACCGACTCCTTCGGGTCTTTGTTCGCCACCATAGCCTTGATCTT
>NW_022287835.1:0-2048 GCF_004355925.1 Anarrhichthys ocellatus | reverse complement strand
AAACTAACAACTTCCTCTGAGTGAGTTCAGCTACAGGAGAGAAAAGACGAAAACTACAACACTGCTGCTTCAACCTGCTGACGCTCCACACACTGTTGGGAACGTAAAGGAGCGTGTTTGGGTTATCAGCATCTAAGAAACTAAATTGTTGACATCAATAGAATTATTAATGTCAGTAATGATTATTAATGATTATTAATAATAACAGGGCACCACCCTGCGAACAGGGACCAATAACCAAACGATAAACTAAGTCTCATAATTAGTGTTCACTCACAATGTCAACAGTCTGAGTACTATTACACATTCAGAGTGAAAGTGAAGGTTTAAGTTCGAGCACAGACCACATATACAGCTATTATCACAATACATGCACAAAGTAATCACAGACAGCTGCTCTTTAAAATATAACAGAGTTTATGACGTTCTAATACTAATGATCTAGTCAACTAATATCTAAACTAACAACAACTATACATTCATGAGCACGCTATCTAAAATCAACAGACTATTGAAAAGAGGGGGCGGGGAGTGTGTGTGTACATGTAGTGTGTGTGTGCGTGGATGTATGTGTGCGTAGGGGGAGGAGCGAGGGAACAGCTCAGCAACGTATGACGTAGTTGGGACGTGGTGACGTCTCTCATGCACGAGACTCAAAATGGCTGATAGCCAACAGGAGACCCGGCGTCTATACGTGCAGGTAGCCGTTTAGCACGTAGCTACATTAGCTCAAAGCTATATGTGTGTGTGTGGATGAGTAAAAGAGAAGGGAAAGGAACAAAACAAAATGAAATAAAACAAGAGATTAAGATCCTTCGCGTGGGACTACGGAAGATTGCTCTCTCAGCCAGGGGAGCAAGAACCGCGACTCTTTGTCTCAGCTGGCGGTTTTGACCTCCTGAACTGATGAGAAGCAACTTTGACCTCACTAGGCGGCTATCTCAACACAAATAACGGTAGCATGAAATACACTAACTTCTCCACAACCCCAATAATCTCAGCGACCGTTAGTGTCGGCGATTATTAAGCATACACCACGTTATAAAAATGAACAGTACTTTAAGCACACAAACAAGATAATATATAACACAAATGAAACTCTCTCTAACTCTGCCCAGAATCTATTTCGCCTTACGGTACGATGCAATCGTGGTGATTGAGGGGGGGTCCTTCTGAGCTTCGGTGGGCTCAGGCAGCGTGGCCGCGGGAGGTATTCTCTCGGTGGGAGAGAATCGCTTCGTCTGGATAAGGGAATTTCGCGTCCTTATGACCGGAGCAAACGAGGCGCTTAGTGGAGAGTGGAAGTTCTCGCTCTCTCTCTGAAGAAGTCTTGCTTCTTCACTTCTGCAGGAATAAAAGGGGTTCGCTTCGTGGATACGAACAAAGATAAAATAGACAGTTTGGTGAATTTGGCCAGCGAATATAAACTGTTAGACCTAGGATTTGGTTAAAAAGGGGAACAACGTTGGTGTGCTCCCTAGCTCGACGGAGGTCGAAGGAAAAAGCATTGAGGTGGGGGTTGCTGGTGGTTTTGTAAAAAGGTGGCTGAACCACAGGGGTTCTGGGGTGTCTTGGCCCTCGGCCAATTAGATTGCAGCGGTGCATTCAGGTAACCTCAGGAACGCATAGTTTTTGAGGGAGCAGGGTCGTCTTACCGGAGGTCCCGCCTCAGCATCCCTGCTCTCGTCCAATGAGAGCAGTGTTGCATTTGGGGGGTGGAAACTCACACCCTAATGTGAATTTCTTCAGAGTTGGGGGTTTGGTGCTCATCAAACTATCATGTTGTCGTCGAGATAGACAGGACTGTGTTTGTGTCTATATAATATATACCAATCAGTCCTATATAATATACATCACTCTTTTTCTACATGCTTCACACATAAAATATATAAAGTCTATTAAAGCCTATGTGTGTGTTAAATAAAAAATGTGTGACATCTGGTCGTTCATGTCACATTATTCATTTAATTAATTGTAAATATGTAAGTTGCCATGAACTGGAGCCATGACTGATGTACTTTCTGTGTTTTCAGCTTCACTCAGAGACA
>NW_022287834.1:0-2049 GCF_004355925.1 Anarrhichthys ocellatus | reverse complement strand
ATATAGGAAACAGGAAACCACTGAGTTCAGTCCAATTCAGATATGTAAACTAAATGTGACTTCATGAGTCTGAGGTCTGACAGACAGGATTCTCATAACTCTGATGGGCCCTGAATGCAACATGAATCATGTTTCCATAAAGAATAAAAACTATAACTATAATCTCTTATATTGGGATTCATGAGTAAAGACGGACGTTAAACCTGAGAAGCAACAGAACAGACGGCTGCTCTCACATCAGATTACGATCTGACTCCAGATCAGATCTACTCTCTGGAGCGTTTCATGACTTCTGAGTAAATATTAAGAACACAACTCATCACTTGTTTCCTCTCTGGAAGGTTAATCAGTGAAATCAATCTGTGTGACGGATTCTCAGAGCAGACATGTGAACGCCTCGTTTCCTCTTAAAGAGCTGGAGGACGATGAAGAGATCAGTGTGTGTTTATTGTGTATTTATTGTGTGTTTATTGTGTATTTATGAGACGCCTCCATGTGACTGAGACGCTCTCACATTCTGGTTTCACCCTCATTTAGTGGTTTGGACAAAAGTTCAGTGAGTGAAGCCTCAACGAGTCCTTCAGTTATCAGCATCTCCTCGTTACTCAACTCAAGTATCCGACCGCCAGGAAATCAAGTATGAATATTTGTTCCTCTACGCTGCCACCTTTAGGTCATATAACGATGGAACGATGACGTCGTCTCCTTAACTCCTTCACGCCCTCGCTTCCTCTCCTTCCTCAGAGTCTTCCTCAGCAGGACTGAAGGTGAAGCAATGAGGCAAAATGAAGAGCTTCAAGGGATGAAGGTGGAAACGAAGAACACGTCACTGGCTCTTTGCAGATGATGTGATCAGTTATCTGGAGGACCTGACACATGCCTCCCTGTATTAATATGAATGAACTATTGTATTAATATCAAGCAGCTGCAGACGATCGGCTCTTACTCACTAATCAAAAACACTGAGTTACAAACCGACAGATACAACAAAGAAAAGGAAAGAGATATCTCGGGGTTGCGAGAACAGAAGGTAGTGATGATCTATATAAAGTGGATCACTAGGAGTGGTTGGAGAGGTTTGTCCTTAGATCTCATCTCACGGATAGATACTCTGAAGACGAGCAGACTTCCAACACTCCTCACCACCAACCACATCCCTGAGAAACAGCTGAGAGCTGAGATAAAGTGATGTGAGGTTTATGTGGAACGGTCAAATATGAAACATTGCAGATCATACAGCACAGCTATCAAACCGTAGGGCTCATCTCCATGCAGCTCACATTAGACCAGTAGTGTATTGGTGTCCCAATGATGACGAAGCAAAATGGAAGAAAACCCTGGAATGACATGTAGAAGGAAGTGAAACTCAAAGCCTATTGGAGACAGAACTACAGCGAAAGATCTGCTTGAACAGATTCGACAGACGCGGTTCACGTTAACCGGCTTCTACGGTGGATAACTTGTGATGACATTTTATCTCGTGATCTGAGGTTATCAAAGACGGGAGTGTTGTGAGTTTCCAGGAGCTGAAAGACAAACACTCACGTGATGTGAGATAGATATACAGTATATGTATATATATATATATATATATATATATAGAGATAGAGATAGAGACAACACTTTTTACATCATGTATCATTTCATTCAGTCACGTGAGGCTGTTCATTCCTGATTATCGGGTTTGATGAGTTTTATCATTTAAGAGAAACAATAATAATATTCTGGGTTATTTAATAATGACGTCATAATCTGAATTTCAAAACGTACAGACGCAAATAATTCATGAATAAGACGATCGCATTCTGCCGGTAGAAATGGATCCTGATCTTATAAACAGAACACAGAACACAGTTTGTTAACAGACTACAGAGAGAAACACCTCTAGAGTGGTGATCACTGTGTCTTTATTAGTTATTAGTGTTATTAGTTGCTGTTATTAAGTACAGTGGTGATTACTGTGTCTTTATTAGTTATTAGTGTTATTAGTTACTGTTATTAAGTACAGTGGTGATTACTGTGTGTCTTTATTAGTTATTAGTGTTATTA
>NW_022287833.1:0-2050 GCF_004355925.1 Anarrhichthys ocellatus | reverse complement strand
TGAGGAGAGAGGATCGAGGATTGAGGATGGACCTCGGAGGAGCCATGAGCGAGGAACCAGGAAAACAGACTTCCAGGAAGTCTTTTAACGGCCGACACGCCCCCTCATTGTTCATCAGTTATGTGATTGGACGCTGCAGCCGATCGGACTGACTGACTGGAGTTTAACACCAGAGTGAAGACGGATCACAGAATAAACTTAACGCTTTATATTTGATTAGGTTTCTGATTCAACATCTGGTTTAAATAAATGTTCATTGTAGTCTGAACAACAAACGACCACAAACAACTTTCTTCATTTGTTAGAAAGATTTGTGTTTTCATGATCTGATGTTTCCCTCAATAACTTTCATTATGGAAACAATTAAAGTCAGAGAGAGCTGAGAGACGAAACACTTTTTACATCATTCCTGAGTGTTGATGAGTTTTATAATTTAAGAGAAACAATAATCATATTCTGGGTTATTTAATAATGACGCCACACTCACAATTTCAAAACGTAAAGATGCAAATAATTCATAAATAAGACGATCTCGCATTCCGCCGGTAGAAATGGATCCTGTGCTTATAAACAGAACACAGGACACAGTTTAACAGACTACAGAGAGAAACACCTCTACAGTGGTGATTACTGTGTCTTTATTAGTTATTAGTATTATTAGTTACTATTAAGTACAGTGATCACGTGAACAGACACAAACTTATCAAAAGTCTCTCCAGCTGTTAAAGCCGACTGACAGCTGATCCAGCTGTGATCAGCTGATCCTCCGTCATCAGAAACAGACGTCGCTTCACGTGACGCAACTGAGGAAAGGACGTCTCATGTCTGTTAAAACACATTTCCTCGTTCCTCTCTCCTTGCATGGTTTCCTCCATGCATCCCTGGTGGGAGGGACTAAGACGTAAGGAAAGGACCCAAGTGAGGGAAACGGGGATGCAATTAAGAGACTTGAGATGTACCCAAGGAATGAGGGATGATTAGCAACCGGTTACAGCTGTGCCAATTAACCCTGGCACTGTTCCCCTGAACCACTCCCACAGATCTCTCCCCTACAGCTCAGCATAGACCACGCCCACTACCACAACTACAAAGAGACACAAAATGACTACAAAGAGACATGAAATGACTACAAAGAGACACAAAAGACACAAAATGACTACAAAGAGACACAAAATGACTACAAAGAGACACAAAAGAGACTACAGAGACAAAAAATGACTACAAAGAGACAAAAGTTACTTGAATATACTACACTACACCTGATAAATATACTATGTATTAATGTTGCACGGTGTATCGATACTAAAAAGGTACCGCGGTACCCGTACGTTAAAAACGATACGATTTTGCATATTTTTAGTATCGATGCTTCATTAAAATAGCGCGCGATCAGAGCGCACTCACTGCTCCGCTCCCTGTCATGCTGCCTGCACGCATTGACTGCAAGGGGGCGCTGCTGCCCAGCGCTCACACACGCAACAGGCAGCGATCACTCACAGCAGCGATCGCTGGGGAAACACGGCCTCAAGTGCAGGAGCTTTTGCCGACCGTCCTCGGCTTGTTGGAAAAAAAGATGCCAGAAGTGAAATCTGGAAGTGCTTTGGCTACATTGCAGACAGTGAAGGAAAGCCCACTGACATACAGAGACCCGTCTGCAAAACGTGTTTCAAAGCCACACAGACCAAGGGAGGCAACACGTCAAACATGGCAAAGCACCTTTCAGACAGACACCCCGAACTTTTCAAAGCAAATGTGATTATAAACATGAACACCCCCATGCTCACCCATATACAGCTAACACGAGTAGTCTTAGCCTAGTTTGACGACAAGCCTATATGATCATGAGGTCACAATGCACACAAAAGTGTACTATATGAAACACAATTGATGCAAAATGGCTACATGCTGGTGGAGCCTGAGGGTGGATCTTGAGCTAATTCTTTTTATTTTTAGTTAAGGAAAAATAATTATTCCATGAATTAAGATAAAATATGAAGTGAAATTATCAAACTCACTATGCAAGTAAATTTAGCATTGTTTATCCACCCAC
>NW_022287832.1:0-2051 GCF_004355925.1 Anarrhichthys ocellatus | reverse complement strand
TCTTCAACTCATCCTTCCTCTCATTTATTAATATCGGAGCAATAGGAATTACAGTTATGGGAGTTTTGAGGATTTGTTTGAGAGGTGTTTCCCTGTTTTATCTCCATGAAAAGGCTGCAAGGACACAGGTGTTTCTGATCAAGCTAATTAGTGATGTTGATAAACACACAGACACACACGCGCTCCTCTATCTCTCCCTCTCTCTCATACAGTCATTCAGGTCTTAGAGACTTTTAGAGGACCCCCCCCCCCATTTTAAAATAAAAGCCGCACACACATGATTTAGAGATATCCGTGATGCAGCTCAGCCAATCAAATATGGGTATTCTGATAAGTTTCCTGATTCGAGTGACATTAACACACACCGTGACACAAGAGGGAGAGACGAGGAAAGACATGGCAGAGCAGGACAATAGTCATGTAAGCTGTAAATGATAAAACAGGACAATCTCCAAATGAGAAAGATTGCCAGAGAGATTAGAGTCTCTCTCTCTCTCACACACACTCACTCACCCTCTCTCTCTCCCTCTGTGTCTCTCTCTCATACAGTCATTCAGGTCTTAGATATTTTAAGAGGACTCCCCCCCCCCCCCCACTTTAAAGTAAAGGCCCCACAAAATGAATTCTAACTTAAATGCTTGTGATGAAGCCTGTCATTTAATAAACTCTGTTTATGTGTGTCAAACATTAAGATTATGTCTCCTCTCTCCCTCTCTCCCCCACCCAGTCCCACCCTTTCAAAATAAAAGCCTCATGGATTAACTGTATTTAAACGTTAAGCTCAAAATTAGGCTTTTTTGTTGAAATAATGAATGCTCTTACTAATACTGCGACAACTACTACCACTACTGCTACTAATATTTCTGGTATCACTACTACTACTACTACTGCAACTTTTGCTGTTGCTACTACTACTATTACTGATACCATCAATATTATTACTACCACTACTGATATTACTACCGCTACTATTATTACATATACCACAACTGCTACTACTGCTGCTATTCCTGCTACTACCAGTACTAATACTACTACAGCTATTAGTATGACTGCTACTAGTACTACTACTACTACCACTACTACTTCTTCTACTACTGTTATATTAAATACTACGACCACTACTATTACTACGACTACTGATACTACTACTACTTCTTCTAATTACTAATACTTCAACTACAAATATCACTACTGCTACAACTAGTACTTATTCAAATGCTACTAATACTTCTACTGCTAATAATACTTCTACTACAACAAATATCACTAACGCTGAAATTTTCTTAAGCTACAGAAACCATTCGAATATCAAAATGTTCAGCTCTTTCAGGAGAGGGTGATATGACTTTACATATTTGTAATCTTTCAACTTTTTGAATTAAGCTTTTTGCAATTTTCTTTTGAATGGGATCTCTATGGAGAAAATCTTCAAATCCTGTTAAACTTCTTCAACTTTCAAAGCCTTCTTCATACTTTCAGCTACAGACACCAAAGTGAGACATTTCAACTAGAAGGGTTTTCAGCAGTGCAGTTTAAATGCTTTCAAGCTTCAACATTTTTCAGATGGGTAGTCTCCCATTTCTTAATTTTCAGCAATCTTTTGACAATTAATTTCAGCTTTCAGCATTCCAACACATTTTCAGCAGGAAATGCATTTTATAGTTATTATATTTCTTCCGTCCCACCTCTTCTGCTCCTTCATATTTTAAGCTACAGAAACCGTTCAACTATCAAAATGTTCAGCTCTTTAATGACATTTATGCTATGACTTTTCATATTTCTATCTCTTATGCTTCATGAATTATTAAGCTTTTTGCAATTTTTATTTTGAATGGGATTTCAATGGAGAAAATGTTCAAATCCTCTTCAACTTCCTCATATTTTCAGCTACAGACACCATTTCAACTTTAAAATGTTGAGAAAACCCTGATCTATTGCCACATTATTCAGCATTTTTATATCTTTTACACTTTCTGAGCTGCAGCAATTTAACTTTTATGATTTTTTCAGTCCTTTTCTGACTTTATAATGGGTGTGTATTGCGCAGC
>NW_022287831.1:0-2052 GCF_004355925.1 Anarrhichthys ocellatus | reverse complement strand
AACAGCTGCACCTACAGGTGGGAGACTGACCACCTGGTGACCTGGTGTGGTCTGAACAACTTAGAGCTCAACACTCTAAAGACAGATGGTTGTGGATTTCAGGAAGAACGTAGCCCCACCAGCCCCTATCACTGTGTGACTCCCCCGTCGACGCTGTGGAGTCCTTCCGCTTCCTGGGCTCCGCCATAACCCAGGACCTCAAGTGGGAGCTGAACATCAGCGCCATCACCAAGAAGGCTATGCAGAGGATGTACTTCCTGAGGCAGCTGAAGAAATTCAACCTGCCAAAGTCAATGATGGTGTACTTCTACACAGCCATCATTGAGTCCATCCTCTGCTCCTCCATCAGAGTCTGGTACGCTGGAGCCACTGCCAAGGACACGGGCAGACTGCAGCGCATCATTTGCTCTGCCGAGAGGGTGATTGGCTGCAATCTGCCATCCCTCCAGGACTTATTCTCTTCAAGGACCCTGAAGCAAGCAAGAGAGATTGTAGCCGACCCTTCTCACCCTGGACATAGACTGTTCGTGCCCCTTCCATCTGGCAGGAGGCTGCAGTCCATCAGGACCAAGACCTCACGCCACAAACAGTTTCTTCCCATTGTCAGTCAGGCTCATTAACAGAGCCCGGGTCCCCCACTGACTCATCCCCAGGACAATTTCCTACCCGTCACATCCTTATGTTTCTTTAAACACATTTAACTCAGATACAGTCCCGTTATGTTTGTTGTGCACTTTATTTTATATTGTTTTGTAAATTTTAATATGTTTATTTTGTGTTGGTACTTGGCAAAAAAACTTTTGAATGGCATCCGTCTGTCATTTTCCAATGCATCAAAAAATATTAATGGCTGCAATCATACAATTCCTGTTTTGATACATCTGGTATTTGACACGTGTCTACTAAAACAGGAGTAATAGTTTGAACTAAATCAAAGCTCAAGACTTGCATAACTTTGAAGCAGAATGGCCTCACTAATGTACATTTAGATGTAGAGAAGTTTCAACATCCATTCCAGACTTGAAACATCTTGTGACATTGTACATCCTCAGTGTACAGTTTACAAAATTACAGGAGTGAATTAATATACAGACGTAATACACACTTTACAGTGAACCATATTTCTTGCAGTTTTGAGTGTCAGCAGTCCTCGCTACATTTTAACCCTTCTGTGGATGCTTCCATCACAGTGATGAAACAATCACAAACTAATTCCCGAGGAGATGGTGCATTCACACTGGAAACATTTTTAGGTATACTCGAAGCAGACAGCATGCAAACTAAATAATCTTTTTGATGTGAAAACTAGAGAAAGTTGGTGAGACACCAGAAAACTGTCTAGGCTCACATTATCTTTTTAAGTTTACACAGTAGTATTAAGGGTGAAGTTTGTGCAACTGCTTTGTTCCAAATGCATACAACACTCACATTTTTGTACCAGGAGGAAACTACAACATTGAGGTGGCCAAACCACATATTTAAGAACGCAGGTGTATTCAGCTGGTTGCAAGTCTGGAACCTCTCGCTTGATGCCACTAAAGCTTACACACTGGTCCTTTCAACAATGTTTATTTTTTTTACACCATTACATATACAATTTAAAAAAAAAAAAAAAGTATGCAATTTAAAAATATAGCTTGATTAAGTTAGATTTCAGAGTCATTTGTATCTGAAAGGGCATTTCCAGTTGCATTTGACATTTTGGTCACATCCACAGTAAACTGAACAGTTGGCCTGACATCGCCGAGGGCTGCTGAGCCGTTTTTGTCCAGCGCTGCTCCCTCTGATTTCAAGCTGACGTCAGGGGATGTCTTTTCTAGAAGAGCAGAGTCTTCTACAGCGTTTTCATCTGTAATTAGAGTGAGTTTTAATTCCCATGCCACAGTGCCATTTATTGAAAATAAGTGTTAAATCTTTCCATATTTTACCTTCGAGATCTGTTTCACTTTTGACATCTTCATTCTTCTTAGAATCAAAAGTCTGAATCGTCGCCTCGTCTGGTGTAGATTGCGAACCAAGAAGCAGTCCCTTCTTCTGATCTAGGATAGAAAT
>NW_022287830.1:0-2052 GCF_004355925.1 Anarrhichthys ocellatus | reverse complement strand
AACAGCTGCACCTACAGGTGGGAGACTGACCACCTGGTGACCTGGTGTGGTCTGAACAACTTAGAGCTCAACACTCTAAAGACAGATGGTTGTGGATTTCAGGAAGAACGTAGCCCCACCAGCCCCTATCACTGTGTGACTCCCCCGTCGACGCTGTGGAGTCCTTCCGCTTCCTGGGCTCCGCCATAACCCAGGACCTCAAGTGGGAGCTGAACATCAGCGCCATCACCAAGAAGGCTATGCAGAGGATGTACTTCCTGAGGCAGCTGAAGAAATTCAACCTGCCAAAGTCAATGATGGTGTACTTCTACACAGCCATCATTGAGTCCATCCTCTGCTCCTCCATCAGAGTCTGGTACGCTGGAGCCACTGCCAAGGACACGGGCAGACTGCAGCGCATCATTTGCTCTGCCGAGAGGGTGATTGGCTGCAATCTGCCATCCCTCCAGGACTTATTCTCTTCAAGGACCCTGAAGCAAGCAAGAGAGATTGTAGCCGACCCTTCTCACCCTGGACATAGACTGTTCGTGCCCCTTCCATCTGGCAGGAGGCTGCAGTCCATCAGGACCAAGACCTCACGCCACAAACAGTTTCTTCCCATTGTCAGTCAGGCTCATTAACAGAGCCCGGGTCCCCCACTGACTCATCCCCAGGACAATTTCCTACCCGTCACATCCTTATGTTTCTTTAAACACATTTAACTCAGATACAGTCCCGTTATGTTTGTTGTGCACTTTATTTTATATTGTTTTGTAAATTTTAATATGTTTATTTTGTGTTGGTACTTGGCAAAAAAACTTTTGAATGGCATCCGTCTGTCATTTTCCAATGCATCAAAAAATATTAATGGCTGCAATCATACAATTCCTGTTTTGATACATCTGGTATTTGACACGTGTCTACTAAAACAGGAGTAATAGTTTGAACTAAATCAAAGCTCAAGACTTGCATAACTTTGAAGCAGAATGGCCTCACTAATGTACATTTAGATGTAGAGAAGTTTCAACATCCATTCCAGACTTGAAACATCTTGTGACATTGTACATCCTCAGTGTACAGTTTACAAAATTACAGGAGTGAATTAATATACAGACGTAATACACACTTTACAGTGAACCATATTTCTTGCAGTTTTGAGTGTCAGCAGTCCTCGCTACATTTTAACCCTTCTGTGGATGCTTCCATCACAGTGATGAAACAATCACAAACTAATTCCCGAGGAGATGGTGCATTCACACTGGAAACATTTTTAGGTATACTCGAAGCAGACAGCATGCAAACTAAATAATCTTTTTGATGTGAAAACTAGAGAAAGTTGGTGAGACACCAGAAAACTGTCTAGGCTCACATTATCTTTTTAAGTTTACACAGTAGTATTAAGGGTGAAGTTTGTGCAACTGCTTTGTTCCAAATGCATACAACACTCACATTTTTGTACCAGGAGGAAACTACAACATTGAGGTGGCCAAACCACATATTTAAGAACGCAGGTGTATTCAGCTGGTTGCAAGTCTGGAACCTCTCGCTTGATGCCACTAAAGCTTACACACTGGTCCTTTCAACAATGTTTATTTTTTTTACACCATTACATATACAATTTAAAAAAAAAAAAAAAGTATGCAATTTAAAAATATAGCTTGATTAAGTTAGATTTCAGAGTCATTTGTATCTGAAAGGGCATTTCCAGTTGCATTTGACATTTTGGTCACATCCACAGTAAACTGAACAGTTGGCCTGACATCGCCGAGGGCTGCTGAGCCGTTTTTGTCCAGCGCTGCTCCCTCTGATTTCAAGCTGACGTCAGGGGATGTCTTTTCTAGAAGAGCAGAGTCTTCTACAGCGTTTTCATCTGTAATTAGAGTGAGTTTTAATTCCCATGCCACAGTGCCATTTATTGAAAATAAGTGTTAAATCTTTCCATATTTTACCTTCGAGATCTGTTTCACTTTTGACATCTTCATTCTTCTTAGAATCAAAAGTCTGAATCGTCGCCTCGTCTGGTGTAGATTGCGAACCAAGAAGCAGTCCCTTCTTCTGATCTAGGATAGAAAT
>NW_022287829.1:0-2053 GCF_004355925.1 Anarrhichthys ocellatus | reverse complement strand
TCAGTCCAGATATGGTCACTTCCTGTTCACTGGTTGCAAAAAAACAATATGGCGACGGCCAAAACACCAAATTCAAGGCTTCAAAACATCAGCCCATAGACCAATGAGTGACGTCATGACGGCTACGTCCACTTCCTATACAGAATATATTTCCACCCCAAGCGAAAAATAAAGATGTAGCTGAAGAGACGTTGGATGCATTATTCACATACGATCTCTTCTAGTCATCATCAAAGCTGTATGATCATATTTAATGTCCTTTCTTTGCTACAGTGAAGCACCACTCCGGCTCTCTGTTCTCTGCTGCTTCCATCGTTTCATTTCCCCTCAGGGATCCAGAGAGTGCTCCTCGTCTTCTCACATGACATTGATCTCATTTATGTCCATTCATACATCAGGAAGTAGTAAAAGAAAAAAAATCAATATCATAACACTATTATATCTGGCATCATTAATCTTAACGGCAGCCATAAGGCCGCCCTGAGGAGGAACGTGTGCAGCGAAGCAGCTTGAGGTCTATTTTCAGGAGGTTTGTATGGCAGCCGAAATCATTTTGGCCGGCTCGCTGTGGTCCGGAGTCGTTGGCCTCTGATCCCTCTGAAACAGGATGAATCACGGCTGTGAAGGTGAGAGAGAGAGAACGTATGCAGGAGGAAGAGTCCGAATGACAAAACTGTAAATATAATATCTGCAAAGCGTCCTGCAACAACCACACACATGACTGAAGAGAACAGAGACGAAGATGAAGATGGTGTTGCTCACGAGGGAACATTAACCCTCTGGACTCAAAGCAGTTTCAGGTGTTTCTCTCCCGTCACATGTTTCTCTCTGTGGTCTTCATGTTCTCTGTAACATAAAGTCCTGCTCCTCTATAGAAACAGAACCATGATGATAGAAGCAGAGAGAACTAGAACATGTCTTTAGTGCAGAATAACACAGTTACAATAACGTAAATCATAAAAAAGAAAAAAATGCACGTTGAATTTCTTTGATAACTTATACAATAATTGTCAAAGAATGAAATCTATATATACAACTTTTTTCCAAGTGTCTTTAAGTATTACCAATGTTGGGAAAAAAATGGAGGCTCTACGTGCTATTGACCTATTTACATTTCTACAACCTCTACTTCACCCTCTCCTCTCCTCCTCCTCCTCTCCTCCCCTCTCCTCCTCCTCCTCTCCTCTCCTCCTCTCCTCTTCCTCTCCTCCTCTCCTCCCCTCCTCTCCTCTCTCTCTCCTCTCTCCTCTCTGTGTTCACTTCCTGAAGTTTAGTCAAAGTGCTGTAAAAACTCTACTGGAGGGATCGACATCATTCTGTCATTTATTGCAATATTTTTAGGACAATTAATTCACACGTCCTTTAATATTGACGTATTGGATAAGATCGATTCACCCAACTCCAAACAAACGCTGATCCACGAGGCAGCGATAGCAGGGTTCACACCTCGCAGCAGCTGGCACTCTTTGGATGAAGCCCAGGAGATCTGCCACATCCTCACACCCAGCTAGTGGTCAACACTTATAAATAGATGCTCACAGACCACAAAGGTTCACAGAGCACACTGCCTACAACGGACACGGATGATACAAGATGATACTTATGTCAACTTCTACCAGTTTGTCACGTTTTGGTACAAAATTAAAAAATGAAAAATCCTGGATTTTTTCTTGTATTTCTATTGCAATAAATATTACGTTTGTAACTTGTTCTTTGCAAAAGGGATGCAAGCATGGACAGATGAGCCCCAACACGTCCCCAAAGCCACTTTACAGCTTTAATCAGAACTGTGAGATTCTCATTAAGGTTCAAAACTGGACTTTAACTTTATGCATTATATTATTGTAAACCAGGGATGCTCACAAAGTCTTCTCTGGTGGTAATACGTGTTCTATCATTTGCTTAGAAATCGGCATATCTAAGGAATTCAAATCACTCTTTTATCTGTTAGCAAACAGTATCAGCATTGATTAGTTGTTCGGTATGTGATCCCTTTAAACAGGCTGTTTCCAATGTAATATGAACAGAAATCAGCGTGTAGCCCCGCCCTAAA
>NW_022287828.1:0-2053 GCF_004355925.1 Anarrhichthys ocellatus | reverse complement strand
ACAAAATATATTTATCATAACTATTATTGTTTTTCAATGATGTTACCTGTACCAGGATTACTGGTGCTCGAATTCACTAATGTTACTGATATCTTTGTAAATTCTAAATATAACTTTTAGTATGAATTAAAAATGTTTTCTATTTTTCAAAGTTGTTCTTGGTGTCAGATTGTGAAATCATCAGTTCAGAGACCACATTGTGTCTGTGCACATGATGCTCAAACATATGCAAAGTTCACCAGCAGTTTGAATATATAATTTAAAGAGAAAAGTGAATTTGTTTTCAGCCAAAAAACTACAAAAACAGCATTTTGAATTGCTAGTCATTTTTATTAATTTTTTGCATTGCTCAAGAGAACAATAAGGAACATAACACAATATGTTGCACTGACAATTGCTGACTTTCCACAAGAGTAAACTCCACAGAAATAGTTGCTGTTCTGTTGTACAAACTCAGTGCTGCATCTTTCTGCTCACCAGAGTCCAGATTGTATAAAGAGTGAACACGCTTATATATATATATATATATACACACAGAAATAGCTGCGTTTGTGACAAAAACAAAGCACCACCTCTAAAGTGTTAAAGCACATCACAGTAAACGATGAAAGTTGATTCACCTCACACTGTTGTGGATTCTGTTCTTCATTGAGCTGAATGAAAGAGACAATACGTTCGATCTCAATTACAATCCTTTCCTCAAACTTTAAAGCAATGTAGTTCATCATACTGACGCACTCTTTATATATATAAACTAAACATAAGTTTTCTGACTAACAGCCAGACTAATGAAATTAACAAGAATAGTCAGATCAGCCAGGATCAAACTCGCCAGCTTTTCTGTTCCATCAAACGCTACAAGAAAAACTGATCAATTAGACTCTGAACATTTAACCTCTATGTGTTTCAGATATGATGGATTTAAATGGACAAACAGGCACGACAGAATTTTTCATTTGAGGCAGGAAGAATTTAAAACTGAAACCATCTGATGAATCTAAAGTCTAAAACTTAAATCCACATCATGACTTTCACCAAAATGATATGTGAAGTTGATAGTTTTCCTCTAAAAGGTCACTTCATCAAAAACAGACAACTTTACAACAATCTTACCTTACCAGACATTGGACATGTGAAGCTAATTCCATAGCAATCCACCTGATAGTTGTTGAGAGCCACGATGCCGCTAGCATGGCTTAAGATATATGTGTTATCAACTTGTAAAATATGATATATTATCATAGATATTATAACCCTGCACACCCACGGAGGTGTTTGCAGTTATTGTGGCTGATTAGATCTACTCATGTTGAAGGAGCACAAAGCTCTTCTGGGATGTATGTGAGGTCACCAACCTCCATGTACTAATGTGTAGTGTTGGTTGTATGAATGCTTGAGAAGCTTTGGGGCTTTCTTTCTGTTTGTGCTGAAAAGAAGATTTGAAGCTGCAGGCCTTTAAGGTCAGTAAGCACAGTGACACCTGGGGATTTGAAAAACATACAACATCCAATCATAGTATATAGTATAGTTGTCATAAAGTCATAGTATAGTATGACGGAAAAGGTCATAGTATTCCCTCTCGGAAAAAATCATAAAATTAAATCGTAGGCTATGTTGAAAAGAGTCATAAAATGTCATACTGTGGTATGCTTAAAAAAGTCATAGAAACAATGTAGTATAGCACTTTGAAAAAAGTCATTGAAACGTCATAGTATAGTATGTCAAAAAATATATATTAAAAAGTCATTGGATAGAAAAAAAAAACTATTTTAACTTAGTAACTATATTGAAAACCAATGCTTTTTGAGGAATACCAGGGGATTGACTGAAAAAGAAGAATGAATCAAGGTAAGGTACACAGTGGGCTAAAGGTGTGAGTTTTACTTCTGCAGAGCTTACAACCCTGCTGTTATGCTCACAAAATCAAATACGACTGAACAGTCTTCCAGTCGTCTATAAAATCATACACAAGCAAATTCACTATCTGTTGTACACCAGAATGTCATTACAGTTACATTTAAGTTGAAACTTCCCTCGTAGTACTTCAAACCCT
>NW_022287827.1:0-2054 GCF_004355925.1 Anarrhichthys ocellatus | reverse complement strand
AGGGTTTGAAGTACTACGAGGGAAGTTTCAACTTAAATGTAACTGTAATGACATTCTGGTGTACAACAGATAGTGAATTTGCTTGTGTATGATTTTATAGACGACTGGAAGACTGTTCAGTCGTATTTGATTTTGTGAGCATAACAGCAGGGTTGTAAGCTCTGCAGAAGTAAAACTCACACCTTTAGCCCACTGTGTACCTTACCTTGATTCATTCTTCTTTTTCAGTCAATCCCCTGGTATTCCTCAAAAAGCATTGGTTTTCAATATAGTTACTAAGTTAAAATAGTTTTTTTTTTTCTATCCAATGACTTTTTAATATATATTTTTTGACATACTATACTATGACGTTTCAATGACTTTTTTCAAAGTGCTATACTACATTGTTTCTATGACTTTTTTAAGCATACCACAGTATGACATTTTATGACTCTTTTCAACATAGCCTACGATTTAATTTTATGATTTTTTCCGAGAGGGAATACTATGACCTTTTCCGTCATACTATACTATGACTTTATGACAACTATACTATATACTATGATTGGATGTTGTATGTTTTTCAAATCCCCAGGTGTCACTGTGCTTACTGACCTTAAAGGCCTGCAGCTTCAAATCTTCTTTTCAGCACAAACAGAAAGAAAGCCCCAAAGCTTCTCAAGCATTCATACAACCAACACTACACATTAGTACATGGAGGTTGGTGACCTCACATACATCCCAGAAGAGCTTTGTGCTCCTTCAACATGAGTAGATCTAATCAGCCACAATAACTGCAAACACCTCCGTGGGTGTGCAGGGTTATAATATCTATGATAATATATCATATTTTACAAGTTGATAACACATATATCTTAAGCCATGCTAGCGGCATCGTGGCTCTCAACAACTATCAGGTGGATTGCTATGGAATTAGCTTCACATGTCCAATGTCTGGTAAGGTAAGATTGTTGTAAAGTTGTCTGTTTTTGATGAAGTGACCTTTTAGAGGAAAACTATCAACTTCACATATCATTTTGGTGAAAGTCATGATGTGGATTTAAGTTTTAGACTTTAGATTCATCAGATGGTTTCAGTTTTAAATTCTTCCTGCCTCAAATGAAAAATTCTGTCGTGCCTGTTTGTCCATTTAAATCCATCATATCTGAAACACATAGAGGTTAAATGTTCAGAGTCTAATTGATCAGTTTTTCTTGTAGCGTTTGATGGAACAGAAAAGCTGGCGAGTTTGATCCTGGCTGATCTGACTATTCTTGTTAATTTCATTAGTCTGGCTGTTAGTCAGAAAACTTATGTTTAGTTTATATATATAAAGAGTGCGTCAGTATGATGAACTACATTGCTTTAAAGTTTGAGGAAAGGATTGTAATTGAGATCGAACGTATTGTCTCTTTCATTCAGCTCAATGAAGAACAGAATCCACAACAGTGTGAGGTGAATCAACTTTCATCGTTTACTGTGATGTGCTTTAACACTTTAGAGGTGGTGCTTTGTTTTTGTCACAAACGCAGCTATTTCTGTGTGTATATATATATATATATATAAGCGTGTTCACTCTTTATACAATCTGGACTCTGGTGAGCAGAAAGATGCAGCACTGAGTTTGTACAACAGAACAGCAACTATTTCTGTGGAGTTTACTCTTGTGGAAAGTCAGCAATTGTCAGTGCAACATATTGTGTTATGTTCCTTATTGTTCTCTTGAGCAATGCAAAAAATTAATAAAAATGACTAGCAATTCAAAATGCTGTTTTTGTAGTTTTTTGGCTGAAAACAAATTCACTTTTCTCTTTAAATTATATATTCAAACTGCTGGTGAACTTTGCATATGTTTGAGCATCATGTGCACAGACACAATGTGGTCTCTGAACTGATGATTTCACAATCTGACACCAAGAACAACTTTGAAAAATAGAAAACATTTTTAATTCATACTAAAAGTTATATTTAGAATTTACAAAGATATCAGTAACATTAGTGAATTCGAGCACCAGTAATCCTGGTACAGGTAACATCATTGAAAAACAATAATAGTTATGATAAATATATTTTGT
>NW_022287826.1:0-2055 GCF_004355925.1 Anarrhichthys ocellatus | reverse complement strand
TATCTATCTATCTATCTATCTATCTATCTATCTATCTATCTATCTATATATATATGTATAGATATATATATATATATATATCTATATATATATATATACATATAGTATATTAAGAATTTATTTCACCGACTTGTATCTACAAAGTAGTTGTAGGTTTATTTGTACCTCTCCTTGTTCAGCTGTGTTGTCCTTGTGTTCAGCTGTATGTTTATTTATATCTTCTTGGAACGGGACACAAGAGCAACCTCAGAGCTGGCGTCTGATTCCTTGTATGTTTACACAAACCTGGCCTATGATTCTCAACAGGACTATGATTTGGGTTCAAGTCAGCATTAGTTTCTCACATGTATTGTCGTGAATCAAAAACTTTAAAGTAAATTCCGCTTCCCAAGGAATCACAACACTGTACTTTGGCTAAATGTAACTTAATTAAATATCAGGGAGCATTGTACAGTGATGGAAGCACTGATTGGTTCGGCTGTGGGAACATTTGAGTTGATGTAGGAATGTTCTGACCAAACATGCTGGGGGAGAACGGCTTGAGTGAAACCTAGAATCATTTATTCTTATAGATAACCTCAGGTCATGATGCTTTGCCACCATCTCACAGATGAAGAATTGTCATTAGATTGGACATGGGGGGAAAGGTTTTGTGGTGTAATGTAGCAATGCTATTAGAAGGTTGATTTGAGGTACCTTTAGTGCACCAGCATCTGCAGCAGATCCAGGGTCCACTCCTGTGATGTAGATCCCCAGTCCATACTCAGCACCGCCTCTGATCATTAGGCCCAGAGAGCGACCACCGTCCATATTTAGATCTGCCTACAGAAAGGATATGACATTCAGAAGTGTGGACTTGAGTCAAGATGCATTGGGATGTGTCAGTACATTTGTTTGCAGCATATTTTGGATCATTCAAATTAGTAAATTGTAAAAGTACTTCCTCAAAGTCTGTGCTGCTCTTATTTGTTTAATCGTTGTTTTATTCATTTTGAATTGTACATCGCATCGCATCGCATCTATTATTTCGCTCAAAATCAAAAGATTGCTTGTTCGAACCCCGGCTCCTCCAGTCCATGTTGAAGTTTCCTTAGGCACTGTACCCCAAATTGTTTCACATTGGTGTGAATGTTAGTTAGTTTAGTCCTGATGTACTTTTACCATTTATTACAACTGCCTTTTTTCTCTTGAACAACCAGCAAACACCCACACACAGATGTTTCTTACCGTCCTTTCCTCCATGCCATGTGCTTGCCTCTGGTTGGGCTCCTGACAGTCGTCAGGTGGCGGGGAAATGCTCCGGCCCTCAGGGTCCACCCAACTGTACACATGGTTGGTGATGTAGCCTCCAGGGATCCGACCCATGGAACACACTGAAATGGCCAGCATCTTGCATCCCTTCAGCACCTGCATCACAAGAGGAGGGTAAGGTTGTAAAGGTGTTACATACAGCAGACCACATCACCCCACACAGCAAATACTTGCTATCATTTTAAGGCCACAAAACCAATAATTACTGTCCTTTATAGCAGAGAATCGTGGCCTTGTGCAAAGGGAAATCAATGATGGCTCTGTGTGCAGATATTCTTTCATGGGATTTTGGTTCCCAGAAATGCAAAGAACAGTTACACAGTTTGACTCGATGGTAAATTGACTTGTATAGCACCTTTCTAGTCTTACGACCACTCAAAGCGCTTTAACACTATATGTCATCATTCACCCATCAGGAGAAATCAGGGTAAAAGTTATAAAACGCTAATTGCAGCATGACAATCAGATGCACTACACACCCAGCAACCATCCTATCATCTCATATGAACCAGATTCCTATATAGTGGGCCGGTCCAGGCTAGCAGACAGACAGTACCTGCTCCGACAATCCTCTGCAGCAGATTTGACTATTGCTCTCATTTGAATTGAAATCACTGAAGCTCCTTTGCCTTGTGCATCTGCTGTCACATCAATTATATGTTTTATGAGAGAAAGACAGAATTAGCTTCGGCTCTGAGGCCACAGCACTGTGACTCACACAGGCCCAGCAGAAGATCACAGCAG
>NW_022287825.1:0-2055 GCF_004355925.1 Anarrhichthys ocellatus | reverse complement strand
GTAAACACAACATGTGACATATTATCAGCTTATAAAGTAGTTGTGTCTAACATGATATCAACCAGCTGCTTCCACATCCAGCAGTTACACATCAACATGATGATTCATCAGGAGTCTTTGTGTTTGTGTCACCTGATGAATGGAAGTCCAATATTCTCTCTCTTTCAGGTCTGTTTTTGGTCTCCACAGGTCTCATGACGGAAATATCTGTCTCTTTGCTAGGCTAAAAAACTCTGTAGAGCTGCAGAGATGGAGATAATTCTCTGTGGGTTCATCACCGCCACACGACTCTTCACTATTACACAGAGTCAGCTGATCCATTGTCAATATAGAAGTATTGATTGTTGGATGTTTTGGTCCTGACAAGTGACCTCTTGTGTTTGTGTAATAATGACTGTTGTCTCTCAGAAGTAAAGGAGGAAGTAGCCTGAAATCACTACAACACCACAAACACTCTGATGGAGGAGGTCGGGGTGGATGGTTGGATGTACAAAGCTGTTCATATCCCGTCTCCTAGCAACAGTCAACACTCGTTTCTATTATCTGTAATCTGAGGGTGAAAACATTACAGTTCAAGTCCGTCTGCAGCCACAGAGCACTGCCTGTGTCCCCCTATAACTTTGGTCCAGTCCTAAATAAACCTCTTTGGGCTCTGACACACCATGTCCACAATCAGCTGTTGGTTCACTGAGCGTCTGTGGCCGACTGTCACCTGTAGTTTCAACAAGTCGACTCTTATCATCCAGGGAACTAGCTCTCAGTGCAAAACAAACCAAAACCAGGTAAAGCTGAACT
Source organism: Anarrhichthys ocellatus (assembly GCF_004355925.1). NCBI lineage: Eukaryota > Metazoa > Chordata > Actinopteri > Perciformes > Anarhichadidae > Anarrhichthys > Anarrhichthys ocellatus. The sequence continues at coordinate 1,260 of NW_022287825.1, read as the reverse complement.
CCTTTAAAACAGAAAAACATTCCTATTGTGATGATTTATCAAGACGGTTCAAATTGATTGTCTGTTTGTCTTTTCACAATAATGTCTGGACTAAAGGGCAACACACACGAGCATCAAAACATCATCTATTGTTTGATATGAGCCCACAAACCTGCAGCATGACGACGTTCAGTGTTTCCCCTACCATTATATTAGGGGGGCTTCCCCCCTTGAAGGTCAAAGTCATTATGTTTAATTTTATTTTCTCTATAGCGCCAGATCACAACAGAAGTCATTTAAGGTTACCTTTCCTATGGAACACGTCTATACCTTATTCATTTATTAAACAAACTAAATAGCCTTATTATTCATCTTATTTACACGACGGCATGTTATTTCTGTCTCTAAATGGTCGCGCGTCTACAATTCTCCTCTGCTCTATCGCGCACAGCGGAGTTCTGCCCCGATGCGCGCACACACACACAGACACTTGCGCACACACAGGTGAGCACACTTCCACCAGCGGACAGAGAGCGAGCGTCGGAAAATATGTCGCGTCAACAACCTGAAAAGCAGACAACAATATCTGCACTCACAGGGTGGTGAAGATGGCAACAGTCGCTCTCCTGCGAATAGCAGCCGGAGTAGCTCTCCTGCTCCGGGTCCAAGTACAGAAAAGAGCTGTACTGTACTGCACACTTTGTGGATAATTGTCATAAAAAGAAATGTTCCGATGTTTAGTTCAATGTACAGTTCAAATAATTGTTCAGTTGTTATATTGACTGCTGTCATTAACCCACCCCCCAAAGCCGTAAACCTAGGGGAAACACTGACATTGACGCATGTCAATCCACCATGATGCCCGTCGACATGTCAGGATACACCACTGTCCTATTTTCTAATGTTGAAACAAGACAACGCTCTAGAAAAACAACAGTTTCATCACCTTCCCTCCCTGTTTTGGCTCATCCTGGCTACTGTTCCCTGACTACTTCTGTCTGTATTGATGGTCTGATGTGGGACACAAACAGTTTGATGAGTCTCTGGTAGTTTGAGGTCAGCTTGGTGTGTCAGGGTCATATTAACCAGGTTGACAGTGTAAGAGAGAAAAAGTCTCCAGCTCTACCTCCTCTGCCTCTACCTCCTCAGACTGATTGTCTGTGGTTGCAGCAGGCCTTTTCATACCTGAGAGTTTCCAGTCTCCAGTGTGGATCCTGCAGTCCAGCAGACAGAGGCTTCACTCCTGAGTCTCCTGGATGATTGTAGCTCAGGTCCAGCTCT
>NW_022287824.1:0-2056 GCF_004355925.1 Anarrhichthys ocellatus | reverse complement strand
TTATTGTTGTTGTTGTTGTTATTGGTGTTGTTATTGTTTATACGCTGAACCGGTTAGAACTCTAAGTGACAATGAGCTCAATGAGGTGAAGGGCCTCACATATTGAACTGATGCTCTGTAACCAGGTAATGAAACGGGTCGAGTCACTGCGTTGGGCTGGAGGGGTGAAGTCAGTCGTTAGGAACCAAAGGTTCTCAGAGATAGAACGTGTGATCCATAGAAACAAGAGGAACCCCACGGTCCTAAAGTTCATCCCGTTCGTTACCTTGGATATAGAGACACAGCTTCATACCTTTGCTTGGCTCCTCCCTGTTTGGTCTCCATGGAGCTAACCGACAGGCGGTCCAGCTGGTTGGTGCCGGAGAAACTCCTCTTCCTCTTCGGCTCCATCACATCGTTCTCCATCCTCACCAGGTCGTCCAACCGGAGCAGCTTCGTCGTCAGCTCCTCCCCCGCCTTAACTCCGAAGGCCCTCGAGGCGAGCCGGACTACACGCTGGAACACAAGCACAGGATGGGATAAGGATATGAACAAAACATCTCCTCTGGAAACTTCTCATCTTAACTTTAGTAAATATGAATGATTCCTTAAAGTAAGAATGCACCAGAATGTGTTGATTATATTCTGTATTGTTTATCTAAACTAATAATGTTAGTTATTAAATGATGCGGTGCAGTAAATGTAGAATATGAACCTCTTTCCTGAAGTGCAGTAATCAAATGTACTTAGTTACTTTCCAGCATTGGTGTAGAAACTGATTCTATATACTACATAATATATGAGGTATTTTATATAATATAATATTTATATATATCAGCTTGTATATGTGATGGAAAAATGGACTGATTTGATTTATTACACGTTAGATTATAAAACATATAATTTCTGTAAAACTAATGGTGGAATGTAACGAAGTACATTTACTCAAATACTGTACTTAAGTACGTTTTAACATATCTGTACTTTATTTAAAGTTACTACGAGGAACTTTAACTTAGTGTTGTTTCTGTCGCCCCCTGTGGACTAAAGTGGTAGTGTCTCTGAGCTCCAGACTCCCTTTAGAAAACCTCTCATGTTACTGCAGCAGGGTCTGACAGTCTGCCCCTCTCAGTCCTGGTTCTGGTTCTCCCGTGCCTCCCTTCCCTCCAGCAGGTCCAGCAATACATCCTGGGTCCACGGTGGACCGGTCTCTGCTGGAGGATCTGGGTCTGTCCACGGTGGACCGGTCTCTGCTGGAGTCTGAGCTGGAGGAGGTTCTGGTGAACCTGCATGAGTTCATCTGGTTTCACCAGAATCCGACCCGGTGGCTCCGATGACGAGCATCAAGAATAACTCTATAGAAACAGACCATCTTCTCTCTGATGGTCTCTTTACTGATGGAGGTCTGATAGAGAACCAGGACTACACTGAGACTGGTTCATGTAGAGGATCAGGACTACACTGAGACTGGTTCAGGACCAGGTGAAAGTTCCTCACTGTGAAGCATTTCTTATCTGATTGTTAATAAATGTATTTCTTATGTTGATAAAAGTTCTTCTTCTGTCCGCTGTGAGAACTCTCCTCCTCCTCCTCCTCCTCCTCCTCCTCCTCCCTTTATTTTCATGAGGGAGTCTCCGTATAGAAAACATTGCCCTCAGCAGAGAGGAGGCCTCCCAGCCCTCTCCTCCTGGTTCTCCTGGTGTTTCCTACGTCAGGACTCCTCGTTGAATGGTCTCTGACATCACGACCCCCGACCGCGAGCGGCTCCTGACTTCCTGTCCGCCCGCTGCCTCCGATGAGTCACAGGATCGCGTGTCATCCAGACTAAACAGAAAACAGCTCGGGGCCGTCTCAGAGGGGCCCCTCCCTCTGAGGAACTGGCCGTTGGTTTTGGCCCTGGGGTTGAGTTGATAGGACTCAATGTGATCCTGATCCCAGTGTATGTGTGTGTGAGTGTGTGTGAGTGTGAATGTGTGTGTGTGAATGTGTATGTGTGTATGTGTATGTGTGTATGTGTGTATGTGTGTATGTGTGTGTGTGTGAATGTGTATGTGTGAATGTGTATGTGTGTATGTGT
>NW_022287823.1:0-2057 GCF_004355925.1 Anarrhichthys ocellatus | reverse complement strand
AGAAAATGAGAAGAACCGCCTCACTCACTGCTCCAGAGATGGACAAGCTAACTAGCTTACTAGCCAGCCAGTCGTCTCTAGAGCTGCGTCTTCTCACTTCTCAGTGAGCTGTGACATCACTTTACAAACCCACCATAACAACTGACAACTTTTTCTTTTGTACTTGTCAAATGTGCACAGAAACATGTCCTTTCTACTCCTATTCTTTCTCTTGTTTTCCATCTTACAGCATACAACAGATCATAATAATAAAGCTTTTATTATTCCTTTATAACATGAAGAGATTATTATGTTATAGGTTTAAACTGGTCATTTCCCCTGCTACACTTCACTTTTCTTAAAATCTTGAATATTCATTTTAATTTGTGAGATGTTGCCTTCCTTCATTGGCATAATTTACATGTGAAAGTAAAAACAGGCGTCTGTCTCTTAGATCATTAAATTTGACTATGGGATGAAAAGCGAGGACCCCATCGATAAGATGCGGTTCTACAATAAGAGAGAACCTGATGTAGGATTCAAGCTCCCCGACAACCAGGTCTGAACTACACCACAACAGTTTTAATCTTAATCTATCGTGGCATTATCTTGTGTGTCTTTCTTTATAAGGCCTCCTCTGATATGTCATTATTCTCTAATGTATGCTGCTTTCATTCTTTTCAGAAGTCCGTGTTTCACCCGAAATACTTCTCTGAGAAGCTGATCAGGGTTTACTACAAGAACACTGATGAAGAAAGTGTGAAGAAAGCCTACAAGCACATGGAAAACTGCAAAAAACAATGGCCAGATCTTAAGGTAATATTTAGATTTAGGCTGTTAAATAGAGTATTATGTATTTAAAGTACGAGTATAAGGATGGGGACGTGAGGAGGGAAGGAGAGATTAATCATGTCACATCTTGTCAGAGCTCTGGGATCTTGGATCAACAGTTAGTGTTGTCCAGGTCTGCTGCTAATTAATATTTGTCTTAATGATTATTTTCTCAGTTGACTCATATATAGTTAAGTCTATAGAAGTAAGAGAAGAGGGAAAATAACAATGAACTAAAGTCCAAGGTCTCATCAAGCTTGTTTTATCCGACCAATGTTCCTTCACTTTCACACAAGGCTGTTTGACTAATTATTCGTAAATTTGTTCATTTTTTGTCAATTGACAAATCATGTCAGCACCAGCTCAGTCTAGTTTCTGCTTCAGTGATGTCTCACTCTGCTCTGCTCTTGTTCCTGATACTGATGCACTTTTCTCTTTATCTACATGCTGTAGGACACAGAGTAAGACCAGAGCCCAGGAGGAAACATCCAAAACAATGAATGAAGCAGTTTTGGAAAATGAAGATTAAATTTGGTAAAAGAAAGCCATTCCTCCCTGATACTCATCACGGTTGATTGTTATAAAACACTCAACAAGGTGAACATGTTAAAGAGCACAGCCTAAATCTTGAGGTCTCTAAAAACATTTTACACCATTTTTCTCCAAAAACGAATGATTTAAGAGTAATGAGGATCATTATTGCATATTAAAGCCCTGTTGAATATCATACACATACCTTTGTTTTGGTTGAGTCATCTTGACTCAGCTTTATTGAGACTCACTTCTCCATCTGCAGCTGATTATTACATCACGTTTAAAACAGAATCAGTGCTGAATAACACCAGAAGCCGGCCGTTGTGTAATTCTGTTAACAAATCATCATTCAGCTAACGGTCACACCAACAAAGTGAACATTTAGGTTCTGGTTGAGGGATTTTAAATATTTAGAGGTGTTTGGTTTTTATGTTAATCGTGTGAGTTAATGTTTTAATCTGACTAGATATTATTTTGACTTTGAGTGATGTTTGATTAAAGGTTGTTTTGGTGTTTGTTGTGGTTCCAACGTACTTATCATTCTGTATATCTTTCCTCACCGACTGCATTTATTGTTGCTTATTCACTTGTTTTTAAATCTCTTTTATTGGTGCCAACGATTTGAACGATTCTATCTTTTGAAACTGGCTCTTGGGAAGCACTTTGTATTTAATCTATCAATATGAAATATGAATTATGATTAATATTACTAT
>NW_022287822.1:0-2057 GCF_004355925.1 Anarrhichthys ocellatus | reverse complement strand
TCACTCCTCCTCAGTCCAGATATGGTCACTTCCTGTTCACTGGTTGAATTAAAACAAGATGGTGACGGACAAAAAGTCGAACTGGAGACTTCAAAACATCAACAAACCAATGAGAGACGTCACCGTGACGACGTCTACTTCTTATAAACAGACTATGATTAAAACAATAAAGTAAATTAAATTACACAAACGTCCACTCACAACTCCTCTCTAACATCTTTCTCAGATTTTTTTGAAAAATGTATTTCATAGATAAAATTTGCAGTAACACAAGAAATGACTAAATCAATAAGCTCTTTTCACTGGTCTATTTAAAGATGTCCTGTCTTTGGTTTTCTTTTTCTTCCTCTTTGTCTCCTCTCCTCTTCTTCTATTTCTGGCTACGAGAAGTTAAACCACACACACACACACACACACACACACACGCACATACACTTGAACACACACACACACACTTCCTGATGGTGAGATATCTGATCCATCATTCACCTTTAGAGGATCATAGAATAATATCAGACTGAGTGATCTGTTCCTGAAGGTTCATACAAAGATGCAAACCAAGACCATGACAGACCCAGTTCAGCTGATCCCTAGAACAGAACAGACCCAGTACTACTCACCAAGACCAGGACAGACCCGGCGCTGCCAACCCAGATCAGAACAGACCCAGTCTTGTTGACCCAGGGGTCAGAAAATGTTTTGTTAAATTATTTAATTTTGTCTTTTCATTTAGAAGACAGTTGGTTTGACCAAAAATATTTATTTATTATATTTTAAAATATATATTTTATACATAACATTACATATCCATATATCCATATATATATATATATATATATATATTGTATTGAAATATCATTTGAACAAATCCAACATTCCTCCATGCTCCTCGTACTTCTTATTTTGTGTACTTTCATTTTCTCCTGCATTTACGTCTCCCACGCCCCCTCCCCCCTCCTCCCCCACCTCACTCCCCCTCCTCCCTCCCCCCTCCCCCCTCCTCCTCCATCTCTCTCTTTGTTATTAACTGAGAAGAAGCTCACATTGTTTCAGAGAGTCTCTAATGTGTCTTATTTGTTCATTTTGCATAATCCACATTTCTGTGTTTATTTTTACCTCACACACACACACACGGATTGTTTCTGTCGTGTGTGTTTAAATATCAAATGTGTGTTAAATGTTTCAGATGAAGAAGAGGAGAGGAAAATAAGGGAGACAAAGGGGGGAGGAGCAGATGAAGAGAAACTAAAAGAGGAAAGGAGATAAGGAAGAATAATTAGGGAAATGAAGCAGAGGAAGAAGAGGAAACAGAAAGAAGGGAGAAGTAAAGGAACTAAGGGAGACAAATGGGGGAGTAAAGGAATGAAAGAGAGGATGAAGAAAGAAAATGGAAGATGAGTCGTCAAATCAAAGGAGGAGATAAAAAAATACAACAGAGAGGAGAAGAGAGGAGGGGTGGGGAGGAGACTATGGAAGGTAAATAAGTGATGGAAAGGACATAGGAAAGGAGCAAGGAGACAAGACAACGAAGAGAGGAGAGGAGGACACAGGAGAGGAGGAAGAAATTAGTGAAGACAAGCAAGAAAAGTGTGGAAGGAGAAGGAAAAGATGGGAAGAGGAGGAGGGTGCACTCAGACACTAAGAGGAAATAATTCATGAGAGGAAAATTCTCTCCTCCTTCACTCTTTTTATCTGTTTATCTCCTCGATCGCCCAGACAGAGCAGCTGCTGCAATTAGGGTCAGGAGAGAGAGGGAGAGAGGGAGGGACGGAGGGAGGAGAGGAGAGGAGGAGAGGAGGAAACAAAGAGAGGAAGAAACAGAGAGGAGAGAGAGCGGGAAGAGGTGAAGGCAAAGAGGGAAAAAAGAGGGCTGTGGCTGGAGAGAGGAGAAGAAGGAGGAGAAAGAGGAGGAAGAGGAGGATGAATACACTGAGTGGAGCAGCAGGGGAGAATACATGAGTAGGAGAAGAGTAGGAAGAGGTGTGGACAGATAGAAGGTCCCTGCAGAGCGTCCAGTCCTCTGTAAGACTGGGAAACACACACACACACACACACAC
>NW_022287821.1:0-2058 GCF_004355925.1 Anarrhichthys ocellatus | reverse complement strand
CCTTGCCTTGCCTCTCTTCCCTTCTTAAGCGTTCGCCTCTCTTTAATCCCAATGTTGAAGAATGCCAATCATCTTGTGCAATACACCTTCATGAATCGACCGAATGCATTTGAAAGTGTTGGACAAGATGTTTCTAAGTGGTTATCACTGGTAAAGATGTACTATGCACTCAAGTTCAGAGATTCATTGATCTCTGTCATGTGTCCTCCCCATCTTTGATTTATTCCTCACTGGACGTCTTCACCATATTTCTCCAGCAGCCACAAAGCTGAATGTTTACAGACGGGATAACTCTTGTCTCTGCAGCCTGAGTGCTCGACTCAGCGACTTACAGATCAGGACAAGCACAGGTTTGTGGACAACAAAAGCCCTAAAGTGCTCTGCAGACAGCGCTGTGATATAGTGTATGTGTTTGACCTGGATCTGGATGCCTCCCCATCATTTCTTATATTCTTCTTCTATAAACAAGTGTATGTAAAGTTCAGATTTCCTTTTCAATTGGTTACATAAAAGTAGATGCCACTTAATCCTACACACTGCTCTTTTAACACGGTTATATTATTTTTTGACATATCAAAGATTCAAGGGAAAACTTAAATAAGCCTGGAGAGTGAAGCATATATAATTTAGCCCTCCCTCACCCCTGCAGTCATTTTCATACAGTCCCTTAATCGGTTATAAAAGTTTGTTAGGTACAAATCTACCACCTGGGTACGACTATTTCACTTGACTCCAATACATATCACTTTCTTTCAAGATGTTTATAAAAGTGCCATCTTGATTGTACTGTGATTCTTTAAGATTTTAACATTCCTGTCTTGACAAAGTCCGAAATAAATGTGTCTTGAAGGCTCAATGTAAGACTTAATGACTCACTTTGACGAATAAACTGCTCCTTGCCCCGTCATCATATGCGACTAACGGTATGCAAGTCAACTGTGACCAGCTGTAATTACTCATCTCTGTATCTCTGTGGCCTACTGCTGAGATAACATGTGGATCTTTGAGACGACAACACCTCAACAAAGCAAACATCCACAGAACTAACTATCAGCAGTGTGTATATATATATATATATATATATATATATATATTCCGTGTTTTGTGGTCAGAAATTCTCAACAAGAATAGTTTTCCTACCACATAAAAGCATTCGCACCTTGATGACAAATCACAGCTGAGATCACACTGTCTGATACCGACGCTGTTTTCCTTCAGGCGCAAAATTACACCGACAGTGTGAGCAAGGAGAGAGCACTCATTTGAATACCAATGCATCTTTTGTCAGATACAGTCTGTGAGAAAGAGATACATGCAGCACTCTAAAGGGTGAAAAGGTCAGAAAGCACTCACTGCTATCAGTTTTAGCCCCTTGCGCCACATCACATTCTCAGTCATTTAGCTGGCGAGCTTTTCGAATGCACATTGTGCTGCATGTATATGAGGGTCAAATGAACAAAAGCAACCCCTAACCCCAAATCAGCACATATTTATCCACATGCATAATGGAACTCACGACTGAGAAAAGTTCACCCTGCTGATTAAAGTAGCACTTAGAGAGCAGAGGATTACTTTATGCAGCACAAAACTGCACTGATGTGTATTTTGTATGCATTGAAGCACCTGTACCATCCACTAATGTTTGTAGATTACCACTAAAGACACCATACAGTGACCATACATCACTCATTCATGGAGTGCATCTGTATGCACAGGGGCTGATGCTTCAGTAAGAGGCATGCATATCACTGTAACAGATGTGTTGGGGTGTGAGAGGTTTTTACCTAACAATAGGTACATGTATTAGCTCACTCTGTGAGGTGGAATACAAGTTACACAGGGGACTGAGACATGTTGTTCTCTCCCTTTCTGTGATGCTGCCTAAGTGGCTCTAATTAGGATCAAAATCACTCCCAGACATTTGAAGTGTAGACAGAGAAGCACCAATGTGTTTATTCTGCCTGGTACATGATTGGACACATTTTTCTAATGTACAGCACAGGATTCCCATGGTTAATGTGCCTTAGAATAGCAAAGTCCTTTGTGAAATAAATGTAT
>NW_022287820.1:0-2059 GCF_004355925.1 Anarrhichthys ocellatus | reverse complement strand
CCTCCACGTAAACATGTAAACATGAACCTCCACGTAAACATGTAAACGTGAACCTCCACGTAAATATGTAAACATCTAAACATGAACCTCCATGTAAACATGTAAACATGAACCTCCACGTAAACATGTAAACACGTAAACATGAACCTCCACGTAAACATGTAAACATGTAAACATGAACCTCCACGTAAACATGTAAACATGAACCTCCATGTAAACATGGTCCAGAGTTCTCGACGCTGAACTTCATCAAACTGAAGTCATTATGACAAAATATTAATATTTAAATTCTTCACTGGAAGTTAAACTTAAAGGCAAACTGATGAATATTTATACCGATATGACATTTATATGATTTTACAGCAGAGTTAATTATTTAAATTATGAATGTCATCATGTGAAGTTATTATTTAGTTAAACTTCCATCTGTAGATATGAATGAAGCATCAGGTACACTAACCGTGTGTTGGCCTGAATTACCATCTCTGTGAGGACATTTTGTCCTCACTACTTCAAAGTCAGGTTTAAGATTAAGTTCAGATTCAGCCGCTCACCGATAAATAATAATGGATATTAATATGTTAAATACATATATGAATGTTTATTACAATGAAAATGAAGTTTAGTTCAAAAAATATCAGGGTCCTCACAAGTACTGAAAGACATGTGTGTAGACGTTAAAGAGAAAGTGTGAAAAAATACAGAGCTGCTTCCTGACACTCTCTCACACACACACACACACACAAAAATGGCCTGCATGGCAGAGTTCCAAGACGAAAACCACTGCTGAGCAAAAAGAACATAAAGGCTCGTCTCAGTTTTGCCAGAAAACATCTTGATGATCCCCAAGACTTTTGGGAAAATACTCTGTGGACTGACGAGACAAAAGTTGAAATTTTTGGAAGGTGTATGTCCCATTACATCTGGCGTAAAAGTAACACGGCATTTCAGAAAAGGAACATCATACCAACAGTAAAATATGGTGGTGGTAGTGTGATGGTCTGGGGCTGTTTTGCTGCTTCAGGACCTGGAAGACTTGCTGTGGTAAATGGAATCATGAATTCTGCTGTCTACCAAAAAATCCTGAAGGAGAATGTCCGGCCATCTGTTCGTGACCTCAAGCTGAAGCGCACTTGGGTTCTGCAGCAGGACAATGATCCAAAACACACCAGCAAGTCCACCTCTGAATGGCTTAAGAAAAACAAAATGAAGACTTTGGAGTGGCCTAGTCAAAGTCCCGACCTGAATCTGATTGAGATGCTGTGGCATGACCTTAAAAAGGCGGTTCATGCTCGAAAACCCTCCAATGTGGCTGAATTACAACAATTCTGCAAAGATGAGTGGTCCAAAATTCCTCTACAGCGCTGTAAAAGACTCATTGCCAGTTATCGCAAACGCTTGATTGCAGTTGTTGCTGCTAAGGGTGGCCCAACCAGTTATTAGGTTTAGGGGGCAATCACTTTTTCACACAGGGCCATGTAGGTTTGGATTTTTTTCCCCCTTAATAATAAAACCTTCATTTAAAAACTGCATTTTGTGTTTACTTGTGTTATCTTTGTCTAATATTTAACTTTGTTTGATGATCTGAAACATTTAAGTGTGACAAACATGCAAAAAAATAAGAAATCAGGAAGGGGGCAAACAATTTTTCACACAACTGTATATATTACATTATATAGAAATGAACCAACAGTTGTTAAAGAGTCAGCAGTTTAATTTATTCTTTTTTTTATCTGATTTTAATCCAGTTTTTAATATTTCTAATGTCTTTTTACTTTAAATCGTTGATTTGGATTACAGATTATAATTATTATTTATTGTTTCACATCTGTGCTCGTATGAATAAAGGTTGAATGACTGAAGCTTTTTAATTCATTAAAGGTTAAAAATAACCACTGAAGGACAATAATCAGTAAAAGTCAATAAAGATAATAAAACATGAACATGGAGGTTTCAGAAATGTTTAATATATCTATTTATATTCCCTGATAATTAGATAGAGAGATAGACAGATAGATAGAGATATATAGATAGATAGATAGAGATATATAGATAGATA
>NW_022287819.1:0-2059 GCF_004355925.1 Anarrhichthys ocellatus | reverse complement strand
AACAGCACAGTGTACTACCAATGATTCACCCTCAGTAACAGCACAGTTTACTACCAATGATTCACCCTCAGTAACAGCACAGTTTACTACCAATGATTCACACACACACACACACACCACATACTAATGTGTAACAAACAAACAAACACACGCACACACACACACAGACAGTCTCACACACACACTCACACACACACACAGACTCACACACGCTAACACACACACACACTCACACTCACACACACACACGCTGACACACACACCCTAACACACGCACACACTAGTTGTTATATTAGGACAAATACAGCTGACAAGTCAGCTTCTAAATCTCACTTTAACAACACTGACGGTGTGATTTGAAGCTCCATCAGTAACGAGAGGTTTAAGAGACATCAGGATGTATTCTAAACCCCATCAGTAGAACAACATATCGCTCATTAGCATATCATTTATGGAGTGATTACATTTATTTGGTTCATTTTCTGTCCTCTAATTACAGACATCATAACATAATAATAATAAAATCTACATAAACCTGCCTTGCCTTTACTCTTTGTCTTCCACATAGTCCACGTGGTTCATCAGGAGTTTGTCCTGCATTTCTCTAAATTATTCTTAAAAAGCGTTTCTAACATGAAGGGAAATCATTTCATAAGCTTCCTCCATCCTGTGGAGATATTTGAAGCAGGAAGCTACATGAATGATCGTCATATAGATCCTCTGAACTGGCTCACACACACACGGGTTCTCAGTATCTTGTGTCCTACTCAGACCTACATGTGTGTCCGTATGGAAACAGCAGAGGCCTCATGCAGCGCGTAGAGAGCGGATAGTTTGGTTATGTATCCCCATCACAGCCCTACAGTGGGATCCATAAGAGCAGCTGTAATGTATGAGGAGGATTAAACGCCGGTTATGTAACCAGTGACCTGCCGGTGCAGGCCTACTGATCCTGGAACAGCGGCTTAAAAGAGCGGCTTACCTCTGCAAAATGACTCACTTCAACCTAAAACTGACAAGATGCTGACCATCACCAGGGAAGGAACATCTGTAATGAAAACTCTCCTATAACATCTGTAGTGCCCAGTCACAGAACATGAAATATAACCTCTCAAACGGTGTGAAATAATGAGCTTTTAATACATTCAACATCATGTGACCACTTAGTTATTGTTGGTGTTAACATATTACAGTAGGCCTCCGTTCGCTCTGCTTATTCCCACCGTGTGTATTTACACACACTGACTATTACTGAATAACTATTTATCATAATCATAAAGGACTCGTTTCATAGTTCAAACCAGACCATTCACAAAGCACCATCACTGGAGTCTACCGAGTTTAACGCGCTGTATATACATACATATTTACCGGAATAACGTTGAATTGCTCTGTTAGTGAACGGAGTCCGGTGCACCGTCTCTTACCTTGGCTTGGTTTATGAGCAACCCCACGAACGTGGACACCAGCACGGAGCCGGACACGCTGCCCTTTCTCCGCATCTCCTGCTTCAGGAACGGGAAAGCAGCCACAGCCGGGGGAGGCTCCTCCGGTACGGTCACCGTGTACGACGACTGTCGCATGCTCGGCATGTTAACGGAGGAACCGGAGCTAATTCATTCATATAACGGAACCGAGCTCAACACTACACAATCACGCAGAATAGAAGCCCTGCACTGTCCCTTTAAATGACGCTACTAACAGTACGGAGGGCCGATAAAACACAGGTAAAAAAACACTGAACAGGTGAGCAGCAACTCGGTGTTTGCTCTGTAAGAATGGTAATAAATGCATATTGCGTTTCAGGTTGGACTTGGAGCTCCGCCCCCACAACATACGTCATCGGCCGCCTCCAGCTCTATACGTCAGAGTCCATCCTTCTGCACGCGTCGTAACAGCCTGAAGGACTATTGTCTCCTCCTCCTCCTCCTCCTCCTCCTCCAGGACTATGACAGAGGACTACAGCCTCCTGGTCCTGGTCCTGCTTTATACTATAAGTCTTATAGTATAAGACACACTGCTGTTTCAGTGGTCTGTTTCACTTTGTCACAATAAGAGG
>NW_022287818.1:0-2059 GCF_004355925.1 Anarrhichthys ocellatus | reverse complement strand
CTGTAGTTTGAACAGGACAGTTGTGTGCCTTGAATGATGCATTATTTGGTCCATGGACCGTTTAATGCGTTCACTTGAATGTGCATTTCCAGTTAACTGGAAAATATTTTCAAATAAATTTGTCAAACTCAAAGTGTGTTTTTTTTTTTTTGTTTTGTTTTTTTTGTTTTTTTTCCCCCGTTTTTTATTCTCCATATAGCATATTTTATATCCCAGGATGCAAGAGACTGCAGTGTAAATCTGAAACTGCTACAAATGGCCATCAGGTTTTCTGTCACTTACTTTATTCACATCAGTATAATTGAGTTTTAAGTGATGTAGTTGAACAGTCATGTGCTGAGGTATATTAAACCTGTACTTCTCATGTGGCCTTGATAGGATTTGTGTTGGATTGCGGCAGCATAGCATACGGATCAGCAGCCAAATCTCTAATTGGTAAATTGGATGTGGTTCAGGCACAGGCATTAAGAGTATGTAGTGGAGCATTTAAAACATCGGCAATACCTGTCCTGCAGGTAGAAATGGGAGAAATGCTGCTGGATTTAAGGAGAAAGCAACTAATGGCGAACTACTGACCTAATTTACAGGGACACGATGAGCTCACTCTACCTGTCAGCCCCTCCCTTCTCATCAGTCTAACTCCCTTCACCTGTTCACTCGCCTGCGTCTGATCACTAATCAAGCCACTATATAGACTCCTGCCTCTCAAACACTCAATACCAGATTGTTCTTTGATACTCGATGCCAGACCTTCCAGCGCCTTATCCCGGGCTGATTTCCTGTTGACCCTTCCTGCCCCTGATGTGCCTGGCTCGCCTGACTCGCCAGCCTTTTGTTGCTGACTTGGAATCATTCTGCCTGCTCTTTCTGCTGCTCTGCCAGAGACTTTGCTGTAACAGTCTGTACCTGGTGAGTTTACATTAAAAGCCAACGATTCCTGGAATCCTGTGTGCTGCAACCGGTTACAGTTGCAGGTGGAATGAGAGGAGTCGGAGACAAAACTTTGGTCTGTCTAAGCCCTTCAGTAGTTTACCCAGTGATGGCTCCATGGACACTTGTGTGGCCTGGTATAGATTGGTATTTGTTAGATGTCAAAGAAAAGGATATAGTTGATTTGTTGGGTGCATTTGAATATTGTGTAGTAAGAGTACAGTGTTTATACACAGGTTTCCTAGCACAATCTGTGTAAATCTGAGACGAGTGGCAAGATTTGGGGTGGCAATACCAGCTAAAGGAATTGGACTCAACAGAACATCCCATAATCTAGAGGTTTACACAGTGGAGATGGAGCCAGTGCTGGTTGCACTATGATGGGTGAAAAAAACAGGTGTTTTGTGCCGACTCATCTTCAGCCCTTGCAAGTTTAAGGTCTCTTCATTTGAACAGCTGTCAAGACATACCGTATGAAGTCCTTCAGTCAGCTAAAGAATAACTAATTCGGGAGCTCAGGTTAAATTCCTGTGTACCAGCACATGTAGGGAGAGAGGGTGGATGAGTTGGCTTTAAAGAAAGGAAATGAATGTTGGCATCAGTGAGGCAGATGTCAAATGTATTATCTGGGAAAATATCAACCAAATGTGGCAAACTAGGCAGGACAGAGAGGAGAAAGGGAGACATTTATATCGTATTCAAGAGAGTCAAAGTTACCAGGGTTGGAATAGGAGAGAGGAAACTGTTGACAAGGTTACAGTTGGGCCGTAATGCAATAAACAAAACACTGAAAATGATAGAAAACACCAGACAGAGTTGTGTGGAGAAGAGGAGTCAGTTGAGCACGTAGTGGTGTGTCTGAGATGCAGATACAGATGGTGAGGAATAATCTGAGGGAGTTAGAGGTGCATGAATGCACATTAAAAGGAGTACTGAGCACGGGTTAGGGTACTATTAGCTTTATTAAGGAACACAGGTTTTTTTTTTTGTAACAGGGTATGATTGAAATGCAGGGATAAGGTACAAGGGTGCTGTTTTTTTTATTATCATTTTGTTTTGGGGTAATTATTGTAAGTCTATTGTCTGATCCACACTCCGGAGCAGAAGGTGGCGGTAATGCACCAATAAA
>NW_022287817.1:0-2060 GCF_004355925.1 Anarrhichthys ocellatus | reverse complement strand
CCTCCTCCAGAGAACACAGAGACACTGAGGAACCAGGTCTGGACCTGGAGATGAACCTGAACCCAGGATAAAGAGGTTCAGTGAATGTGGTGTTGAAGGTGTGGAGGTGGATCAGTATGTCAGAGGAGACTCTGTAGAAGGACAGAGAGCCAGCAGGACAGTCCACATACACTGCTACTCTACCAGAGGAGGAGGAGGAGGAGGAGGAGGTGATGGGTGTTCTTGTCTTATTGTGATAGACATAGTAACGACCATCTTCATCAGAGCATCTCAGACACCAGGACTGATCATTCTCTCCAAACCAACAGTCATCACCGTCTCCTTTCCTCCTGATTCCTCTGTAACTCACTGATATAGAAACCTCTCCTCTCCACTCGACCTCCCAGTAACAGCGACCAGTCAGACCAGTTCTACACAGCAGCTGATACCAGAACTCAAACCTGTCTGGATGATCAGGATATGACTGAACCTCCTCCATATCTGTCACCTTCCTGTTGTTGTCAGACAGTTTGAGGTTTCTGTTCACTGTGTTTGTGTCGAGTGTGAGTTCACAGGAATCTGATGGAGAGAACAAGACACAATACAGCTGCAGTTATTAATCTATCATGTGTTTGATGATGACATCAGAGATGTGGATGAGTGATGTCACAGTTTGAAGATGCTTTGTTTCCATGAATCAAACTCAAAGCACACTTACACTTCCTCAGACCTGGTCTGGACCATCGGACTCCAGCAGGCTCCACCCTGAAAGGAGGAGGGGGGTCAGAGCAGCATGGAGACATGGACATTACATCGCTCCCACACACAGAGCTTTGTTATTCATGTTCACATGGAGCACTTATTATTCATCAGCTCATATTCTTTGACTTCACTGGAGCTTCTTCTGATTGGCCCATGACGACAGCTCATTATGTTCACTTATTCATGATGTATTATTATCAGTATTATATTGACCATCATCATCCATTTCACACTCAGTTTCCTCTACAGTCAGTCAGTGAGTCACATGTTTAAACCTGCATCTATTGATTTCTTTGTCCACTTGTGGTTCAGTGAAAACAAGCTGTGAACACAACATGTGACATCTTATCAGCTTATAAAGTAGTTGTGTCTCACATGATATCAACAGCTGCTTCCACATCCAGCAGTTACACATCAACATGATGACTCATCAGGAATCTTTGTGTTTGTGTCTCCTGATGAATGGAAGTCCACTACTCTCTCTCTTGTAGCTCTGTGTTTGGTCTCCACCACCTCCTGAGGGAAACATCTGTCTCTTTAGCTGCTAAATGCTCCACTATGTTCACCAGCTCGTCTCTAACTGAGCCTGTCTGCTGTTTGCTGCTGAGCAGGTAGTGAACAGTGGCTTCATCACAGCTTGTTGGATGAAAACAGCTGCTGCTGGAAACACTGAGACTCAAGCAAACAGGAAATGTGCTGCAGAACCAAAACTAGGAGCTAAAAGAGGCTAAAAAGCTGTGTAGAGCTGCAGAGATGGAGACAGTTCTCTGTGGGTTCATCACCACCACACGACTCTTCACCATCACACAGAGTCAGCTGATCCGTTGTCAATATAGAAGTATTGATTGTTGGATGTTTTGGTCCTGACAAGCGACCTTTTGTGTTTGTGTAATAATGACGGTTCTCTCTCAGAAGTAAAGGAGGAAGTATCCTGAAATCACTACAGCGCCACAAACCCTCTGATGGAGGAGGTCGGGGGGGACGGTTGGATGTACAAAGCTGTTCACATCCCGTCTCCTAGCAACAGTCAACACTAGCTTCTATAATCTGTAATCTGGGGGTGAAAATATTACAGTTCAAGTCCGTCTGCAGCCACAGAGCACTGCCTGTGGCCCCCTAGAACTTTGGTCCAGTCCTCAATAAACCTCTTTGGGCTCTGACACACCATGTCCACAACCAGCTGTTGGTTCTTCACTGAGCGTCTGTGGCCGACTGTCACCTGTAGTTTCAACAAGTCGACTCTTATCAGCCAGGAAACTGGCTCTCAGTGCAAAACAAACCACAACCAGGTACAGCTGAACTCCTTTAAAACAGGAAAA
>NW_022287816.1:0-2060 GCF_004355925.1 Anarrhichthys ocellatus | reverse complement strand
GAACCCGAAAAATCTACATTGAGCAGCCGCCCTATGGGCCCACCGCTCGAAGGGATATGTGGAGGGCTGATTGGGTAAAAGGGCTAAAGGGGATTATTTCCTGTGTGAGTTTTCATGTGTACCGTTAGATCTCTGTTGCGCCTAAATCTTTTATCACAAACTGAGCAGCTGTAAGGTTTCTCTCCTGTGTGGATTGTCATGTGTTCCTTCAAACCTCCACTCTGTGTAAAAGTCTTATTACAAACTGAGCAGCTGAAAGGTTTCTCTCCCGTGTGGGTTCTCAAGTGTTTCTTTAAATCTCCATTGTCAACGAAACATTTACCGCACACTGAGCAGCTGAAAGGTTTCTCTCCCGTGTGGATTCTCATGTGTCTCTGTAAATGTGAACCATGGTTAAAAGATTTCCTACAGACTGAGCAGCTGTAAGGTTTCTCTCCTGTGTGGATTCTCATGTGTTTCTTCAGATTTCCTCTGGTGCCAAATGTTTTCTCACACTCAGAGCATCTAAAATGTTTCTCACCAGCACTACATCTTGAATCACTGACAAGGACTTCATCAGGTTTCACAGAGTTTAAACCTGACTGAGGTTCTCTGGTCTCCTTCCAATCATCACTGTCATCACTGTCAGAAGAGTCTCCAGTCTTGTCATCAGTATCTGGTTCTGGATGTCTCTCTGGATCTAAGTTTCTGTCTGGTTCTGGTCCTCCACAGTCCTCTCCATCAGCTTCTGTTTCCATCTGTTCAGTTTGTCTTTGATGAAGCTGTGAGGACTGAGCTTCCTCTTCATCATCTTCACTCTTCACAGGAGTGAATGAGAGCTTGACATCAGCCTCCTCCAGACCTTGAAGCTGCTCTCCCTCCCGACTGGTCCAGATTCCCACCGGTTCCTCTTTAATGTGTGGGGGTTCTGGGTCCTCCTGGTCCAGACTGGAGCTCCACTCCTGCTGCTCAGGGGGAACCTCTTCTTTAACCACCAACAGCTGCTGGACGTCTGCAGGAAAACAGTAAACACACACAGAGACGTTACAAAGAAATATTAGTATTGAGCAAATAGTCTCCTGTACATACACTTTTTTTCCTGCCATCATTCCCTCTTACTCTTCCTGTGCACAGTTACCAAACAGACATGCCGACACAAATTGTAAAGACACAACGCACCAGCAGCGATGAGGTCATCAATAGTTTACATGGCAAAAAAGTGTGGCACTGCCCAACATTGTTAAGTATTCAAAGAACCTGCATCCTCCATAAAGTCCAGCTGAGATGTGATCATGTGGGCAGTTATAGTTGACTAATGTACGTAAACCTGCCACCGTAGAAACAGTGGATAGAACCTTCAGAAGCAGCCACAACGTAACCGTGGACGTGCATCATCGGTGCGCTCCGTTTCTGAACCAATAGCTGATCCCAGGGGGGTCCCTGTTATTGTTGATATATTTTAATAATCCTATTGATGTTAATCATTTTATGATTATCAATAATTAAATTTTCATACTTGCCAGAAACCAAACCCGCTCCTGCCAGATCTGAACACATGAATATCTACATAGGTCTGTATGTGTCCCGATAACAAGGTCCATCTATGTTGTATGATTGTTTAATTCATTCTATCATTGATCAGGTTGTATTCACTGATTTATATCCAACCGTTTGGTACCGTTCTGCAGCTGAGATAGTCCAGATTTAAAATATGGAAGAATTAAATAGACTATGTAAGTAACTAGTATTAATTAAGTTTAAATGTTTTAATCAACTCTTATGTGACCATGAACATATCACAGAGAACAAACTTGTACTTTAAGTTTAAATATTTTGTGTCATCTAGAAGCTGAGAGAACAGATCAGAAGAAGAAGAAAAAGATTCATTGCAACCGAGTCTCACTCCAAACTACATTAAAAGTTACCAGCCGGAGCATGAACAGAAGAAATAAAGAGAACCAACCTGCTCTGTGTAACCGCAGCTGAGGGTTGAAAACAGCGTCCATTAGTTTCTGTTGTCGCTCGTTCTGCTCGTTTGAACGAGAAAGTTCCTCCTCGTACTCTGCTATCGTTCTTTCAAA
>NW_022287815.1:0-2060 GCF_004355925.1 Anarrhichthys ocellatus | reverse complement strand
GACGAACACTTGATGACCTTTGAAATCTCTGGAAAGGTTGATTCAGTCATAAACGGACTTACATTTATATAGAACCTTTGTAGTCTTCTGACCAATCAAAGAGCTGTACACTTCATCATTCACCCAGTCACACATGCATTCATACTGATTACAGAGGCTGCTATACAAGATGCTACCTGCTCATCAGGATCTAAACTCATGCACATTCACACACACTCACACACTGATGGCACAGCCTTCAGCTGCCATTTGGGGTTCAGTATCTTGCCTGAAATCTTCCACATGGGGAGTGAGGAGCTTCCCCATGTTAACTGTTACGTGTCATGCTGCCTGTCCCTCCAGCAGATACATGGTTCAAATCTGTTGATTCTCTAATTACACATTTCTATATGACATGTGTGTCATGACTGCTGGTAGTTCTATACTGAAGGCCTCTCCTTCACACTGCTCACTCTCTACAGTCACCTGAAGGCAGCAGGTATCTGTTCCCACTGGAGTGATGATGTCACTGTCCAGCCATAATTCCGTATGACAGATACGGAATGCTCCACCTTTTTCGGTAGAGTACAGTGTTGGGCGGGGCGGCCTAAAAACAACATCTCGGATCTTTTCACATCACACGCATTTTACGATTTTCTTTTTTTCTCTTGAAAAGAAACTCGGCCTACAAAAGACAGGCCCTTCCAAGTTGATGCAGTGGCTGTTTGCATCTTTTCAGAGTAGCTGCTCTTTGCTGTCAGTGTGTTTCTGGTCTGGATCTACAGTCTGTCACCTCAGACTGATGAGGCTGTCTGAGTTGTGCAGAGAGTTCATCCAGGTCCAAGCAGTGCCGTCACTGCAGGCCTGTGACTCCAGCTGAGCCTCAGTGGTCCATCTCCTCGCGGTCTTGACCCCAGCGTAGCAGATTTGAGTTCTGATCGTGCATCAAGTTCAATTCAGAGGTGGACCAAGCGCCGCGACTGCTTGCACAGGCCATGAATTTTGTATCTTGACTGCAAGTTTTCTTCAGCACTGGGACATCAGTATTATTATGTTTAATATTATTTCCTCGACTTTCTCCCCCCCACACATGCATAACTCAGCCCGCCCTTCAACATTACCCGATTTAAACAGATGTAACCTCTACTATTGGACGTTTAACATACTGTATGTCAGCACACTCCTTATTTTAACTTAACTCTTAGTGTTTACTACTTTGTCCATTTTGTCTCTTTCTTAAAAAAACATAAAAGGTGTGCCAATAAAACAGGAGAAGACCCGAAGCTAACAATTCAGACTTTAAGACATGAAACAAGGCTTTACAAATTCTTTATGCGGCAGGAAATTCATTCAAGATTCTTGTGTAAGGCGTTAATGATGATGCTTTATAGCAATGAAAGCTCCACAGGTAGCCTCTGATGTTACAGGACAGCTCTTCTTTTCTCTACACTCTTCCTTGGAGCTGACTGACCACGTCTTCCTTGTAGCTGACTGACCACGTCTTCCTTGTAGCTGACTGACCACGTCTACCTTGTAGCTGACTGACCACGTCTACCTTGGAGAAATGTTTGTGCAACTAAAAGTCCAATCAGTCTCAAGGTCGCCCTGCTTTTATCTGAACTCCCATGTTGCTGAAGGGATGTTGACATCAGAGCTGACGTCACTGGTCACTGTGTGCTGTGCAATAAAGCTAAAAGAGCAGCACTTCACCTGACCTGGTGCTTCTATGAATAGAACAGCTGGTAAACACAGAGACTAATATAAATCACTGCTGAAACAGAGTCGCTCTAAAAGTCTCTCCAGCTACACCGTGTCTTACAGCAGTACATTTATGTTGTAAGCGTGATAAAAGAGTACGCTATGCTTCTGTGAACTGAATTTATTTATTTATATATGTATGTATGTATATATGTATATATGTATGTATGTATATGTATGTGTGTATATGTATGTATGTATATGTGTATATGTATATGTGTATATGTATATGTATATGTATATGTATATATATATATATGTATGTGTATATATATGTATGTGTATATATATGTATGTGTATATATATGTATGTGTATATATAT
>NW_022287814.1:0-2060 GCF_004355925.1 Anarrhichthys ocellatus | reverse complement strand
AGCTGTCATGGAAGATAGGGACACACACACACACACACACACACACAGATCTGAATGGCCCCACTGACAAAATCTATTCTGTGGGTTCAGGCTCTTCTGATACAGAGAGAACTCAAACCAAAAGGAATCTCTTAAATCATCGACCCTCTAGAAAACTCCTTAGAGAGCTCAAAGTACAGCGTGGCAGTGACCTGTGAAGGAGCGCTTCTCCTTTCAAGAGCCAATATGAGTCAATAACAGGCTGGAAAAAATAGAGATGGTCCTCTTTAGATAACCAGACTACTTCTGCATTCATCTCTGCTCTTGAATTCTAGCCTTTCAGCGGGTAGTTTATTCATTGTCACAGTCTCTTCGGAGGTGGAAATATAAATAGTCATCTTCTGACTGCCTCACATTTATTTCCCTGTAAAGATGCAAGGGTTCTTCAACTTTGCTACTATAAAATAGTACTTTAATATAATTTTCCTTATGAAATGAAACCCTATTTCTGATACAATTTACAGTCAGCAACAGCCATTCAATGTAATTCTCCACTTACAGTGACAGTGGAGGATTCACAGGGAACTATGCAGCATGTAATCTAGTGTTAATGTTCGTAGTTTTGTCTCATTGTTCAGGCTGTGTTCATCCATACCTACGATTCGTAGATATACTACGAAATCAAATTCATATGTAATTCACGTAATCATGAAACAGACCACAAAAGCCCACACATGGCAGGAAGGAGGGGTGGTGGGGGGGGGTCAAACAAAACCGATCTTTTACCAGAAGAAGGCTGTTCGTTCCCAATGAGAAACTAGAAGTCAATATTGATTTATTTCTCCTGTAAATTGCGTATTTCAGTAAAGGCACAACAATGATCTTTTCCAAAATGTTGCATTCTGTAAAACCTATTAAAAATGAGTAGCTCTTCATAAGATATCACACGCACCATTGCAACCAACTGAAAACCCGTCCGCTCCCTCCTCCCTTTACAAGACTACGGTAACAAGAGCCGCTGAGCGCAAAACCAAAGGGCCATCTTTACCATAATATCACTACTTTAGGAGCAAAGGGAGTGAAACGGAAGCCGACGGGACCACAGGAGAACTACGGTGGCCTTCGGGTAAAACGTGAAAGGTTCTCTCTAAGCCAGAGTTTGATTTGGCCATTCTGGGCTACCGTAGAAACATGGCGCTGCAACATGGTGGACTCCGTGAGGACGAAAACACAATTCTTTCTTTGAGGTTATTGTACACTAATGACAACATAGTTATGGATATTATATTCCATTTCTACTGGTAGATGTCCCGAAATGCTACACACTGGCCATTTAAAGCATTAATTGATCATCAAAATGGTTACCGATAGATTTTACCTTTGACAAAGTAGCTGCTCAGTCTCAGTTTTTTTTGTAGCATTTAACCCCATCCGCCTAGGAGATGAATATGACTTTTATTCATTCATTACTTTGATCTAATCATAGGACTAAACGGTAATAAACAGACAAAAGACCATGCTCATGATGATCAGCTTTAATTTGAAGCTCTGTTTATTGTGAGGACTCACACTCATCAGCAGCAGAGGAGGAGTCTAATGTGGAAGACTTAATTGCACTGTGACTGTCAAATTGTCTTTTTTTTACTCATTACAGCGAGTAAATTGTTTTGGCCATTTAAATGAAGGGGAAGTAATCCTAATGATATTAACTGACTTTTTCTCTTTAGTCATAGAGCACACAAGGTTGTACAAAGCTAGTCACGCAAAGAGAGAACAGTGCAGGGATTAGGGGGGATTTGTCACAGGTCTTGTCGTTTTCTACAGTAATGTCTGTGGCCTACAAATAGCTAAGGCTGAAGGAACACATCGGATATTACATATTCACAACATATATCTACTTTTGTGTTTTACTGCTTCCATCCTTGCCAGAGCCGACGAGCACTTAGAGCACAACCTCACAATGCTGCCTGTGTTCATCCTTCTTTAATGTTTTAAAAATAGATTTCTCCTATTCAACCACATACAATGAAGCTGGGCTCCTGATACAGATCTTACCTTCACTATGTTGTTTAGCTGAGGCT
>NW_022287813.1:0-2060 GCF_004355925.1 Anarrhichthys ocellatus | reverse complement strand
AGCTGTCATGGAAGATAGGGACACACACACACACACACACACACACAGATCTGAATGGCCCCACTGACAAAATCTATTCTGTGGGTTCAGGCTCTTCTGATACAGAGAGAACTCAAACCAAAAGGAATCTCTTAAATCATCGACCCTCTAGAAAACTCCTTAGAGAGCTCAAAGTACAGCGTGGCAGTGACCTGTGAAGGAGCGCTTCTCCTTTCAAGAGCCAATATGAGTCAATAACAGGCTGGAAAAAATAGAGATGGTCCTCTTTAGATAACCAGACTACTTCTGCATTCATCTCTGCTCTTGAATTCTAGCCTTTCAGCGGGTAGTTTATTCATTGTCACAGTCTCTTCGGAGGTGGAAATATAAATAGTCATCTTCTGACTGCCTCACATTTATTTCCCTGTAAAGATGCAAGGGTTCTTCAACTTTGCTACTATAAAATAGTACTTTAATATAATTTTCCTTATGAAATGAAACCCTATTTCTGATACAATTTACAGTCAGCAACAGCCATTCAATGTAATTCTCCACTTACAGTGACAGTGGAGGATTCACAGGGAACTATGCAGCATGTAATCTAGTGTTAATGTTCGTAGTTTTGTCTCATTGTTCAGGCTGTGTTCATCCATACCTACGATTCGTAGATATACTACGAAATCAAATTCATATGTAATTCACGTAATCATGAAACAGACCACAAAAGCCCACACATGGCAGGAAGGAGGGGTGGTGGGGGGGGGTCAAACAAAACCGATCTTTTACCAGAAGAAGGCTGTTCGTTCCCAATGAGAAACTAGAAGTCAATATTGATTTATTTCTCCTGTAAATTGCGTATTTCAGTAAAGGCACAACAATGATCTTTTCCAAAATGTTGCATTCTGTAAAACCTATTAAAAATGAGTAGCTCTTCATAAGATATCACACGCACCATTGCAACCAACTGAAAACCCGTCCGCTCCCTCCTCCCTTTACAAGACTACGGTAACAAGAGCCGCTGAGCGCAAAACCAAAGGGCCATCTTTACCATAATATCACTACTTTAGGAGCAAAGGGAGTGAAACGGAAGCCGACGGGACCACAGGAGAACTACGGTGGCCTTCGGGTAAAACGTGAAAGGTTCTCTCTAAGCCAGAGTTTGATTTGGCCATTCTGGGCTACCGTAGAAACATGGCGCTGCAACATGGTGGACTCCGTGAGGACGAAAACACAATTCTTTCTTTGAGGTTATTGTACACTAATGACAACATAGTTATGGATATTATATTCCATTTCTACTGGTAGATGTCCCGAAATGCTACACACTGGCCATTTAAAGCATTAATTGATCATCAAAATGGTTACCGATAGATTTTACCTTTGACAAAGTAGCTGCTCAGTCTCAGTTTTTTTTGTAGCATTTAACCCCATCCGCCTAGGAGATGAATATGACTTTTATTCATTCATTACTTTGATCTAATCATAGGACTAAACGGTAATAAACAGACAAAAGACCATGCTCATGATGATCAGCTTTAATTTGAAGCTCTGTTTATTGTGAGGACTCACACTCATCAGCAGCAGAGGAGGAGTCTAATGTGGAAGACTTAATTGCACTGTGACTGTCAAATTGTCTTTTTTTTACTCATTACAGCGAGTAAATTGTTTTGGCCATTTAAATGAAGGGGAAGTAATCCTAATGATATTAACTGACTTTTTCTCTTTAGTCATAGAGCACACAAGGTTGTACAAAGCTAGTCACGCAAAGAGAGAACAGTGCAGGGATTAGGGGGGATTTGTCACAGGTCTTGTCGTTTTCTACAGTAATGTCTGTGGCCTACAAATAGCTAAGGCTGAAGGAACACATCGGATATTACATATTCACAACATATATCTACTTTTGTGTTTTACTGCTTCCATCCTTGCCAGAGCCGACGAGCACTTAGAGCACAACCTCACAATGCTGCCTGTGTTCATCCTTCTTTAATGTTTTAAAAATAGATTTCTCCTATTCAACCACATACAATGAAGCTGGGCTCCTGATACAGATCTTACCTTCACTATGTTGTTTAGCTGAGGCT
>NW_022287812.1:0-2061 GCF_004355925.1 Anarrhichthys ocellatus | reverse complement strand
CCTCCACGTAAACATGTAAACATGAACCTCCACGTAAACATGTAAACGTGAACCTCCACGTAAATATGTAAACATCTAAACATGAACCTCCATGTAAACATGTAAACATGAACCTCCACGTAAACATGTAAACACGTAAACATGAACCTCCACGTAAACATGTAAACATGTAAACATGAACCTCCACGTAAACATGTAAACATGAACCTCCATGTAAACATGGTCCAGAGTTCTCGACGCTGAACTTCATCAAACTGAAGTCATTATGACAAAATATTAATATTTAAATTCTTCACTGGAAGTTAAACTTAAAGGCAAACTGATGAATATTTATACCGATATGACATTTATATGATTTTACAGCAGAGTTAATTATTTAAATTATGAATGTCATCATGTGAAGTTATTATTTAGTTAAACTTCCATCTGTAGATATGAATGAAGCATCAGGTACACTAACCGTGTGTTGGCCTGAATTACCATCTCTGTGAGGACATTTTGTCCTCACTACTTCAAAGTCAGGTTTAAGATTAAGTTCAGATTCAGCCGCTCACCGATAAATAATAATGGATATTAATATGTTAAATACATATATGAATGTTTATTACAATGAAAATGAAGTTTAGTTCAAAAAATATCAGGGTCCTCACAAGTACTGAAAGACATGTGTGTAGACGTTAAAGAGAAAGTGTGAAAAAATACAGAGCTGCTTCCTGACACTCTCTCACACACACACACACACACAAAAATGGCCTGCATGGCAGAGTTCCAAGACGAAAACCACTGCTGAGCAAAAAGAACATAAAGGCTCGTCTCAGTTTTGCCAGAAAACATCTTGATGATCCCCAAGACTTTTGGGAAAATACTCTGTGGACTGACGAGACAAAAGTTGAAATTTTTGGAAGGTGTATGTCCCATTACATCTGGCGTAAAAGTAACACGGCATTTCAGAAAAGGAACATCATACCAACAGTAAAATATGGTGGTGGTAGTGTGATGGTCTGGGGCTGTTTTGCTGCTTCAGGACCTGGAAGACTTGCTGTGGTAAATGGAATCATGAATTCTGCTGTCTACCAAAAAATCCTGAAGGAGAATGTCCGGCCATCTGTTCGTGACCTCAAGCTGAAGCGCACTTGGGTTCTGCAGCAGGACAATGATCCAAAACACACCAGCAAGTCCACCTCTGAATGGCTTAAGAAAAACAAAATGAAGACTTTGGAGTGGCCTAGTCAAAGTCCCGACCTGAATCTGATTGAGATGCTGTGGCATGACCTTAAAAAGGCGGTTCATGCTCGAAAACCCTCCAATGTGGCTGAATTACAACAATTCTGCAAAGATGAGTGGTCCAAAATTCCTCTACAGCGCTGTAAAAGACTCATTGCCAGTTATCGCAAACGCTTGATTGCAGTTGTTGCTGCTAAGGGTGGCCCAACCAGTTATTAGGTTTAGGGGGCAATCACTTTTTCACACAGGGCCATGTAGGTTTGAATTTTTTTTCCCCCTTAATAATAAAAACCTTCATTTAAAAACTGCATTTTGTGTTTACTTGTGTTATCTTTGTCTAATATTTAACTTTGTTTGATGATCTGAAACATTTAAGTGTGACAAACATGCAAAAAAATAAGAAATCAGGAAGGGGGCAAACAATTTTTCACACAACTGTATATATTACATTATATAGAAATGAACCAACAGTTGTTAAAGAGTCAGCAGTTTAATTTATTCTTTTTTTTATCTGATTTTAATCCAGTTTTTAATATTTCTAATGTCTTTTTACTTTAAATCGTTGATTTGGATTACAGATTATAATTATTATTTATTGTTTCACATCTGTGCTCGTATGAATAAAGGTTGAATGACTGAAGCTTTTTAATTCATTAAAGGTTAAAAATAACCACTGAAGGACAATAATCAGTAAAAGTCAATAAAGATAATAAAACATGAACATGGAGGTTTCAGAAATGTTTAATATATCTATTTATATTCCCTGATAATTAGATAGAGAGATAGACAGATAGATAGAGATATATAGATAGATAGATAGAGATATATAGATAGATA
>NW_022287811.1:0-2061 GCF_004355925.1 Anarrhichthys ocellatus | reverse complement strand
TGATCATTTGTTGGTCAAATATAAAATTCAGCTGAATTTCCTTGCTTGATATTTTTTTTTTGCTCTTCTCAGATGCAAATTAGAAGCATCCCCCGTCTAGTAATTGATGGGAGGGGGGGATATTTAGCACCCTTCCCACTGAGGCCTCTAACTGTTAGTGTTGAATAGTATCACTGTCTCAGTGTGTATTGTCTTGCATAAAACGGGTATAATTGAAGACACATCTTGAATGAAAGCTATTTTTTACAAGGTATGATTTCGGATTACCTTTTTTTCATATATATATATATATATATCTTTTTATTTTACAGAGACCTTCCAGCTGTGACCACGAACGTGCGGGTGAAAATGCAAGCGGCTGGTCTTTACAAGAAGTTTTCAGGAGACTCAGAGATCATCAAGGACTTTAAAAAGTTCCTGTCCGTAGACTTGAATGTCACCAACTGCCAACAAGAGGTAAGATGTCCACACACTTCAATTCTCAGGACATCGATTTCAACGTCTAGTTTCTTATCAAGATGTTAATGCTGACCTTTATTTCTCATCATTCTTCTTAAAAGGTTGACAATGTAGCGCGTTTCCTGCGCTACATGCAGCCGACTGGGGACGTGCCGACTCTGGACTTCCTGAGGAAAAGCACAGAGACCAGGGACTTCTTCCAGGATTTGAAGTCCACAGACATGACGGCAGCGACAATTTTGAACTACATCAAGAACATCCTCCGGTTTGTCGACTATCTGAAGAGTAGGTTGGACCTCGGTGCCAACAACTTGGAGTTCCGAAATCAGTGCCAGGCATACAAAGAGCTGGTCGAGACGCTAAGAAAGGCTATCTCAAAGACACATAGCAAGGACTCTGTCAATACAAGGTAATTTTTGGATTTTACTGTTCATTCTGTATTGTCCTGTTATTAATTGATGCTTACTCCCACAATCTTGAGTGTGTTGCATTTAAAAATCTGACTCTCTTTTTCTGTTTTTGTTATGTAGATACCGGCGGTTTGTGAACGGAACACCTAGCCTTCGAGACGCCCAGCAGGTTCTGAGAGTGGCTGACAAAGACTTCCTCTGTACATTTGGGAAGTTTGTCAACAGAAATCAAAATGGCTCAAGCAAGGTCTCAGGGACGGACTCCGACGAGGTGTCTGAATCTCAGAAGACGTACTACCGGTACTATCTGGAAGCAGTCTTGGTGCTTCGGCAGTTTCAGCGCCCAGGAGCAGTGGAAGGAATGACTGTGAGTATACGGTATTTTAACAGCTTTGATATGTCCCTTTGATATGATGCAATGGATATATGGAAATATGGACATATATTAATATATTTTCATTGTTTTACAGGTGCGCGAGTGGGTTGAAAGGAAGGCAGTGGACAACATGCTTGTGATTGGCGTCAGCAATCACAAGACGGCAACAATAAGCCTTGCTACGTTTGCTCTTACACAAGAGGAGGAGGCTGTAAGTTATATAGCAGCCAAATTTGCTTACCACTGATATTTAGTGTGATACAAAGTGTATATTGCCTACAATCATTTGCCGTCAAGTAACTGTTTCTTGTTCCCACAGTGGTTTCAAGCCTACTATGAACACATTCGACCGAGCTACATCAGTGCCCTCCATCCCTGTGACCGCTTTTTCATATCGGGATACGGCACAGCACTCCAGTGTGACAAATGACGTCACACGTCTGCATGAGAAGTATGTAGCTAATTAAATCACATCTTTCCTTACTGCAGGAGTTATAATTTGTCGCGATCATCTGTTCGGAGCACTTTGGCGTCGACCGTGGACCGAAAATATGTTTTTGGTGTGAGGAGTGCATGTTGAGTGTTACATCAGAGCGGTGGAGGTGTTTGGGTTTTGCTCTGGGGAAACCTTGGAGTGGAAAACTAAAAATCTTTCCTTACTGCAGATACAAGGTGTCAAATGTGACGAGCCAAAACATCAGAATAATTGCTGAGACGGAGGCCAATTCTACTTTTACGACTGCCCAGAAGGAGGGTGTGGCCCGATATATGGCTCACTCCTCAGCAGTGGCGAAGTCCCACTACAGGATGCCAGTT
>NW_022287810.1:0-2062 GCF_004355925.1 Anarrhichthys ocellatus | reverse complement strand
GGAATTTAGTTTATTCATAAGAGACCTGCTAAAAGAAGCCGAGATCAATCACTGTATATGAAGTTGCTGACCAGATGTGCATTTCACCAAGAACAAGCTTCTTTTTTTACCCAATTACACACTCAAGCTTAATAATGGGAGCCCTTTCAAGTACATAGTTGCATCTTTAATGACTTCATCATGATCTGAACTGCAAAGAGACAGGCATCAAGCTTTTAGAAGCTTACAAGACACAAGAATAAAAATCCAATTCAGATTGAAGGAGCCAGTGTGCAGGATGGATCCGTTTCTGTTGGAGTACAAAAAGAGAAAAGGTCAAGTAGTTGTTAAGGATAAATAGAATATATAGTGCAATGTAAAATTACCTTGAAAATACTTCAGGAATTCACATCAGTGATGGTAAGTGGCCCAAGGACAGCATTTTGAACCACACCATGCTTCCCTGTTTAAAAAGAAAAAAAGAAAAGTTTAAGTACAAATCAAAGCAGACACGTTAATATAGCAGAAGTCACGCAGATACCTGATGCTGTACTCCTGATCCTCCTGGACTTGCAGTCAGATTCACAGCAGTCACAGAGATTGCTGTATGCAGAGTTGTCCAGCAGCTCCCAGCTGAGATCGTGAGGATTGAAGGAGAGTCAGAAAGTTATTCTCAAGCAGTCCATCATACAAGTCTGATTGAACCCAGAAAACATTGTGAAATGTTAAGTGACATTTTTACCCATGCTCTTTGACATAGTGGCAGGCCTTCTTGGTGTTGTCCATACCGTTGGGATCCCAAGCCACAAGTTTACAGTGGATAAACACCTGTTGAGTGGTGAGGTTGCGAGGCATAGTTAGCTTCCAGCTTTCACAATAAAGCCCTGAATGTAAAAAAAGATTATAGTTACCCGTTCGCCGAGACCAAACCTAAAGGCTTGAAGTGATAGATGGATCTCAGATGATTTTTTCCTTTGTTCGAATTTAGAGCGTGATACCAGACTGTCCACAAGACATCTGTGTGGTTGAGAACGGAAAAAGAGTGTTACATCTTATATCTGGACATCAACAAAAAAGCGGTGACACAAGATTACCCCTTATTGGCGATTATCGGGTACAAAGTGCTCTCAGGCTGCAGCTCCGCTGTGGTAGCCGCTACGCATTCCTCAAGAAGCAGCAGCAAGGGCTGATGGGTCATCTGAGACACGCTAGCCATGATTGGGATAAAGGAGCCCAGAGGAAAGGTAGAGGATTCAGCTGGGCCTGAGAAGTCAGCTACAGGAGCAAATAGGAAAGGAGTCATTACGTTACAAGAGTCACCGTGAGAGCCGACATTTCCAGTGATGTCATGCTTTACACCCACCATTCATGAGTCCAATGTGGAACACTAGAGCTCCTAGACCGTATGTACTGAACACTGGCTCATAAATCAGAGGGTACCAGTTATTAGGCCTGCAACACAACAAAAGCAATTGAGTAAAGCAACTTCTGCCATTTTACCAAACACTCTACTGTAGTATGAACACCCACCTCTCATATGCACAGGCAACGGGGTAAGTGAAGTCAGGAGAGGAACTATAGGTCAGATCATTGGTGTACATCAAGTGATCCCCAGTTACCTATGAGAGAGACAAATGTCACCAAGCTGCAGGAAATACACTGGACTCAGTTTGCAGGTAAATATTTATGTTTTACGCACAATTCTCCTGAAGTTACAATCGTTGACATCCACGCTGAAAACAGCCTCGGTGGCAGAGATGCTGGTGGGGAAGCAGTTACCCAGACGGAAGAGCGAGAAATCAGCCTGGGATCTGCTCTCCGTCCACACCAGCGTCACAAAATCTGGGCCGCACTTCAGCTTCATGTCTGGAAGAAGACACAACACAAAGAACTCAAGTTGTTACTCAAACAGCATTTGTTAATGATAATCACATACCTTCGTCCACCATTTTGCTACAATATTACCTGCATATACCGACATGGCAGCGGCCAGGCTCAAAAGCAGTGCACGTTGCCAAAAGAAAGCCATCATGACTGGATGCCTGCCTCTGACACTGTGGAGGTTTTTGAGTCCTTGTTACCG
>NW_022287809.1:0-2063 GCF_004355925.1 Anarrhichthys ocellatus | reverse complement strand
TATATATATATATATATATATATCTATATATATATATATCTATATATCTGTGTGTGTTTGTATGACTCTTTTTCTTCTTGTCTCTCCAGTAAATGACTTCAGGAGTGCTTCCCTGTCCCTCCTGGCCTCTCATTATAAGCATGCTCAGCAGGATGGCGAGGTAGGAAGAGTGGAGTTCCTCCCAGTCAACTGGCACAGCGCTCTACACGGGGATGCCACTGGTGTGGACGAGTAAGCATGGAGAGAGACAGAGAGCGAACAAAACAAGATCCCGCTTTTGTGCAATACTACGTAGTATGTCTCCAGTACTTGCAGAACATTGTCTAACTCTGTCTTCCCTCCCTTTCCCTCTACTCCAGGGACATCCAGAGGATCACTCTACCCAGCATCAGCAGGCTGAGACATTTCACCAACGACACCCTGCTGGACCTGTTTTTCTACAACAGCCCCACATACTGCCAGACCATAGTGAACACAGTGGCCTCAGAGATCAACACGCTCCACACCCTCTTTAAACAGAGACACTCAGAGTTCAATGGGGCTGTTTCAGTAGTGGGCCATAGCCTGGGTAAGACATGTGCAAACATGTGAAACACACACAGTCACAAGTCATCAATATGCTGACTTTAAACCTTTTCCCTTCTCATCTCTCGTTCCTCAGGTTCGCTGATCCTGTTTGATCTGCTCACCAATCAGAGGACTGGATCAGAAGCCAGAGAGGGTGTACGATGACATTCATAGTAAAAGATAACACCAGTGTACAGATAGATTTTCTTCATGTAGATAATAAAAGCTGCTTTCCTTTCTCCTCTTTCTCCCTCCCTGTGCTTTAGCTGCCCTCTGGTGAGCATTTACATCTGAACTGTGACACACTGCAGCAGACTCTGACCAGACTGGGCCTACAGCAGTACCTGGATACCCTTCAGGCAGAAAACCTAGACATGGAGTCACTGGTAATGCACATACACACACATAATGGAAATGCAATTTTAAGAGTAATCAGGGTCTGAAATTTAGTTTTTACTCACGGCCACTCAATTTCTTTGTCTGCCACT
Organism: Anarrhichthys ocellatus; assembly: GCF_004355925.1. Taxonomy (NCBI): domain Eukaryota; kingdom Metazoa; phylum Chordata; class Actinopteri; order Perciformes; family Anarhichadidae; genus Anarrhichthys; species Anarrhichthys ocellatus. The sequence goes on along the minus strand of NW_022287809.1, from coordinate 1,008 downwards.
TGTGAAATCTATGTAAATCGCTTTAGAATAGTAAACACTGAGTCAGTGGTACCAGACTGAAGAAAGATGTAATATTTCATGTAACCTTAATCCCCGACTATTTTAAACTCAGGAATTGCTTTAAAATAATATTTTTCTGCCAAGGTGGTAGGTAATTTAATTACAAGTGTATTACATTGTAAAACATGTATCGATCTTCTCTTTTAGGCTCTTTGCCAAGACGGTGATCTCAAAGATTTAGGAATTCCTCTGGGACCTCGGAAGAAGATCCTGAGCTACGTCAGGAAGAAATGGCTTTCACAGGTCAGACAGCCTGAAACTATACTGAGTTTTTGTTTGTTTTGGATCACATGACCATTGCAATGCCCTTTTTAAAATATGTTTCTTGGGTCTGGACTTCGTCTGGATAACATTTAGTTGGATAGTTTCTTTGCTTGGCATTAATATGCGCTCACTGTCCAGATCGAGGCAACACAATCATTTGCAAAACAATTCAGATGACTCCATACTTTTTCCCATGTGAATGTGTATAAACAATCATTGATGTGTGTTGTTTGACTGATGGCATGTTTTTATATGTATTGTGTTTCAATGTAGGATAAAACTATCTTAGGGATCTGGTTTACTGTCGGTGAGAAACAGATTGATGTGGCTGATTTCCTTTATGGCCAGCTCCTCTTTTGCTTGGGGGATCGCTCTCCAAATGATCCAAATGAGTAACCACATAAAGTATCTACTGTTCAGACAACTTTTGAATTACTTATTATATTTCTCAATCTAAATAGGATTTTAAGACGGGGGCAGTACATCTGCCGGAAGGGTTGCAAGTTCCACCTCCATTGAACAGCGACCACGATGGTAACCAGTCTTCAGGATTCCCGATGCAGCAGTCCCAGTTCCACAGGGCGCAGTCTGTCACCAGCGCTGTAGACTACGAGTACTTTGACGTTGGCATCGGACAGGTACCACACACACACACACACACACACACACACACACACACACACA
>NW_022287808.1:0-2063 GCF_004355925.1 Anarrhichthys ocellatus | reverse complement strand
GTGTGTGTGTGTGTGTGTGTGTGTGTGTGTGCGTGTGTGTGTGTGCGTGCGTGTGTGTGTGTGTGTGCGTGCGTGTGTGTGTGTAAGTCTATAATCCTGTTCGTCAATATTACCTCAAAGTGGGTGCCTTGTTTGAAGTTATGATTACGTTTCTTATTTGTCGTTGTACAACAGGGTGGCATAACAAAATTCAGATTGTAGTACTCATTTGCGACAGAAAACGATATTATATATGGATGGTGGAGGATGAGTTAAGGAGTCTCACAGTCAGAGGAAAGAAGCTGCTCTGAAGTCTTTCGGTTCAGCAGCTGATACTTCTGCATCTCTTTCCAGGCGGCAGCAGGTTGTGTCTGGTGAGTTTTGTATCTTAAAATCATTTTAGTTATTCGCAGGCACCTCTTGTCACCAATATAACTTAGTAGATGGGTACCAGTGATGTTCTGGGCGGTTTTAATCACCACCTGTAGAGCCCTTCAGCCGTGAACATCCCATGTTAGTTTGTAATGTTTCCAGTCAGGATGCTTTCTGTTGCTCCTCTGTAACAGTTGACAAGACCGTGGCAGTTTCCTTCCTAAGTTTCCATCAGAAATACAGCTGTTTATGAGCTTTTCTTCACCAGGGTGGAGATGTGTGAGGACCATGTCAGGTCGTTTGTGATGCTGATTCACAGGAACTTAAAGCTGACTAACTTGCTCCTCCTCAGCTCCATTGATGCGTCTTTGCCTCCTAAAGTCAACAATCTGGTTTTCCTGACATTGAGCAGCAGGTTGTTCTCTGAGCTCCACTCTGCATTTCCTCTCTATATGAAGCCCCCGTTGTTGTTTGTAATCCGGTGTGATCTGCAAACTTCTCAACAGAGTTCTCTTCATGTTTGAGGGGTAGCAGTCGTGGGTGTAAAAGATCACACTGTATATTTGACAACTAATTCCATCATCAACCTTTGGAACGTCGTCTCCTACTGATGTCGCCGCCTCGTGTAGATTGCCTCTCATCTTCCAAACGTTTCCCCTGCGGTTCTTTTGTGTATTCGGTTGAAACCAGTAAGCCGAGGCTGCTCTCTAACCTAACTGCCCGCCTCCCATCATTCATCTCCAAGTCGAGTCTTGAAATGCCTTGTTTGCACAGCAGGCATTTAGGGTAATGACATGGAAGAGCATCAGACGAAATGTCTTAAAATAGCGTGCCGAGCACACCACAATCGGAGATGGATTTTCTCTGTCTGCTCTGCGATGCATTGCAATAGTCATCAAGCTCCCGCAGCGTGTTTGGTGTTCTGCACAACCAGACCTCACACCATCAATTTTGTTTAGAAACGCACACACACAACGGGTCTTACACTGGCTGCATACATTCCCTATCCACTCATGCCAACTGCTAATCTTAACCCCAAACTAGCCCCTTGAAGATGTAAAAAAAGGCCAAAATGACCTCAGACTAAGAAAATGCACAAAGTGCTTCCCAGAAGGATGAAACACTCATGCATCCCACCACCAGAGATGCATCGTTATAAAGAGAGCGTTGCATAGAACGTGCGTGAGGATATGTTGAAGAATACCAGGCGCTCATCACCCTAAGACTCTCTCCGGCCGAGACAAATTGTAGTTGACCACGGAGGACCGCGCCCAGCGCCCAACCGCAAAGAACGTCTCTTTTTCGCCGGCTGTGCAAAATACCGACATCAGCAGCTCATTAACCCGCGTTTAACGAGGTGAGAAGGTTGGAAATGAAATGAAATAGGCATTTTGATTCAACCATTGTAAGTTTCTATTTTTAAAAAAAGGGAGTTGCACACACACACATCTGCATGCGTGTACATTAGTGGTGTAACTGGACCGTTGTCGATCCGTGAACCAGATCCCCCCTCGTGGTTCTACACGCACGTGAACCTCAGATCAATGACACAGTTTAACGTTAACCATCACAGTGTAAATAAAGTTGTATTGACTCAGTAGAACATGTGTTTCTAGTCTCTGATCTCTGATCATGTTTCATTGTAAACAACCAATCAGTATTTAGACCAACAGGAGGAGAGCTAGTAACGTTAGCAGCACCGCTAACGGCTA
>NW_022287807.1:0-2063 GCF_004355925.1 Anarrhichthys ocellatus | reverse complement strand
GTCTTCTGTGTTGTCATCTCTCCTAATCATAATACCTGAGACCAGAATATCAAGTTACAGCCCAGGTCTGTGAAGTGCCCGATTACTGTGATGTTAGGGAGCATTCGACTGTTTGCAGATGATGTTGTCCTTTAGCTTCATTAGACTTTGACCACCAGTGTCTCTAAAGCTCCTGAAGCGTCAGTAATGCAGGCCTTTGTATTTAATGTTTGGTTTAGCTCTGTGGAATATCTCTCTGAATAGTGACCGCTTACTCTCCAACCATCATAACTCAGATGAGAAAAGCTCTGACGTACTAATCGGACTGTTGAACTCAAGGGGGCGTAATGAGACAACAGCCTCTCCACCACCTCTCCTATATTGACACACAAACTTGATGGAAATGACAAGTTAATCAGCTGATAAGACCATAATTACATTAATTTAACTTCATGGAAGTAATATGCACACATCCATTGTTTTGTCATATATCACTCTATGGGACCAATGGGCCCCAAACATGCTGTAACACCTCAATGAACAGTTTGTGTTTTCTTTTGATCACCATTTCTCAGGATCTTGGAAATATGCAGCTGCTGGAACAATGGCTGTTGTTCTCCTGGCTGTCATATCCCTCTCTGTCTTCCTGTGGATTAGGTGAGCACTTCTGTTTCACTGAGTCTTTGTTTGTCAAATCATTCAAAGTCAGTTTGTCATAACTAAAACATTCAATCATTTATTTGTATTAATAATTCTTCCAAACAGAAAGAAGGGGGCTTCCAGGGACTCGTCTGAGCCTGAAGAGAGACCGGACAACAGGGAACAGGTGAGAATAGTTACGTATATTATTCTACTAAAGAAAACATATTCCATTCAAACTGCTGAGTCAACCCGATCTCATGTGAAGGCTTATAATAGCACAACATTTAATGGCTTTTCACGTTTCACTTTGCTCGACGTCGTTCGCAGGAAACTGTCGCGATTATGTTTAGCCAACAAAACCACTTAATAAGGTTCAGGAATAAACATCGTGGTTGGGCTTAAAATAACTATATGAACTAAGTTAAACACGTACGTAAACAATGTTACGTAAGTACGGAAAACACGTCACAAACGTCACTTAAGTAACTTTAAAAAACCGAAGACAACGGTCTCAAACACCGGTCTTCTGGTTGAGAGAGCTGCCTTGATTTGACCTGTTTATCCACCATGAACGGTCTCTCATGATATACGATATGATACGATATACTTATTGTCCCAAATGCTGCACACATGATATGACACATAACATATTGTCTTATCATGATAGCTGCCTCCAGAGTAATTATAATAGAATCAGACAGACAAAGCAACGTGTACTGAAGCACATTACAACCACACATAACCTCTATTTTTAAAGGTGCTGTATAAATAAAGTTATTATTATTATAGTTATTATACCATCGTTCTGATTCCATGTTAATATAATACAGCTGCTGTCCTTGTTGCAGTCCTCTGCATGAACACACTATTCCAAAGAAAGACCTCCTCGTGTAATATGTGTAGCTGAAAGTAACTCTGCCTCTGCAGGATCTACCTGATCAGGGACAGCAGGAGGAGCAGGAGGAGCTTCAGTACGCCAGCGTCCACTTCTCCAACAAGCGGGCAGATCCTCTCTACTCCAACATCAGACCAGCTCAGGCCCTCAGACACACGGAGCAGCAAGACGTGGATGAATACGCCGCCGTCCAGTTCAACAGTGCCCCGAGGTGAGCAGCTCCTCACACAGGAACATCATCCTCTCTTCATACGAGACAACTTTGATATCAATGGTGATGAAAAGTATATTATTTCATATTATATATCTTCAGAATCACCTTTTATTTTTATTCTCAGAATCAGAGGTGGAGAGGATCCAGCTGCCCTGTACGGCACCGTCAACACAACCCGATGAGCACAGAGTCTACACATATAAATATACATATTATATTATGTTATATTATATTATAGTACATTACATTTTATTATATTATATTGTAATTATGACAGTCCAGGAGTGACGACTGATTTTGGGAAAAGAGATAAAAAGTGAGTTTAGTGCCACC
>NW_022287806.1:0-2063 GCF_004355925.1 Anarrhichthys ocellatus | reverse complement strand
TGTGTGTGTGTGTGTGTGTGTGTGTGTGTGTGTGTGTGTTGCACCACAGACCAGCTCCTAACATTTGAGTCTTATTTCTCTGTGGGAGGTATGTGGTTAGTCAGTGTTTGGACACAGTAACCTGGACTGATACTGATCAAAGTCTGATTTCTCTCTCCCTCTCCCTCTCTCTCACTCTCCCTCTCCCTCTCTCTCTCCCACTCTCTCTCTCCCACTCTCCCTCTCCCTCTCTCTCTCTCTCTCTCTCTCTCTCTGCAGATCTTGGACGGGTCAGGCCATGTAAAATTCTGCGTGGATGCCAGCAAGCCAGATATCAGGAGCTGGCTGAAGCACATCCAGTTTGCCCCTGCGGCCAAGCAGCATAACCTGACAGCGTGCCAGATAGGTGATCAGGTATGTGGACACACTCGCAGCCTGCTTGGCTGAACAACCTCAACAAAATACAAGATGAATATGATCTGAAGAAAAGAAGAAAAAAAAGAGAGCGAGAAAAAAACAAGAACATGTCTTGATTTCAAAACTCTCACATGGTGATGTGCCTGACTCTGGCTGTCTGGCTGGATGAATCAAGTGCAACTGAAAGTCATTCAGATCTTTAAAACTGCTCTTTTTTTTAAACAGCTCTGATGCCAGAAGGCTTCCCTTTATTTTCCAATGGTTGTCCTGTCTGCGTGCTGTTGTGTTAAAAGGTGTTATTGTGATCCAAGTCAGATAGTCCCATGAGTGGCTGGCCCACCCTGCCTTCAGTTCTAACTCACGCACACACACACACACACACACACACACACACACACACACACACACACAGAGCTCTCCCCCACGCTGAACCGCAGAGACTCTTCGCTATCTGTGTGTCTGTGTGTTTTCTTTTTGGAATTGTGCTCTGGCTTCTGCCATGCGAGGACCACAGGGCAGGATCAGAGGCTGCACGCCGAGATGATAGTTCCACACACTTCCCGGTCACGCTTGCGATATAAACTCTTAGACATGCCAGGAATGTCACAGTCCTTTTTCGCTGCTCACCTGGCTGCACAGGGAGGTGCGTGCTGTGCACATGGGGGCCTGTTCACCTCGGTAATCCCAAGTTCTCTTCGACACAGAAACCTGCAGCATGGCAGGAAGACAAGAGGCTAAACTAGATTTGACATGTGTATGGAGCATACCATGGCTTGACCCGAATAAAAAAACATAATCTAGCATGCACACTTGTCATCACTTCTCACTGGTGGTCCACCATAGATTACTTGTTGAGCGTCGCCTGTTGAATTTTCAGTCCAAAGTACGTGACAGTAACATATTTATGATCCTGAAATCATTTGGAAATCTCCTGAAGGGAGAAACTCAGAGCTTCTGAGGAACAAATCTCCCACTCTTCCGCCACATGTCATCCTTCTGCGCAGTAAGGAAGGAAGAGGTTGAGAGAGTGGATAGCCCATGCTCTTTTCATGAACAGTATTGGAAATGGGGGAGAGGAGGAGAAGAAGAAGAGGAGCTTTCCAGGAGTACTTACCCACTCTCTGTTAAAGGAGACAGAGAGACAAACAGGCAGAGAGGGCTTTTCTATGCCGCCCTCTCCGCGAGGTGTGACTCGCTGTCAACATTGTGGTTCTGCTCGGGTGGCTGTGTAAGGCTCCGACAGGTCACGGACATGGCTATGATGAGGTGATTGTTAAGTATTACACACTGTCACAACACAGCACAATGTGCCGTCTTTAAGCCTTCCGGCCAACATTGGTGTTTTTTGAAAACACTGTAGCGCCTCACAATGCCTGTCTGTATGTTTAAAATGAATAGACTGAAAGGGGTGGTCTTGTAAAGCGGCTGTCAGTTTTTGATAGCGTGTGTGTGTGTGTGTGTGTGTGTGTGTATGTGTGTGTGTGCGCGTGTGTGCTTACAAGAGCTTTTATGTGTGCATTGAATTGTTTTGAGTGTGTGAAGTGTTTCATTGTGTCTCTGGAGTGTGTGCACACACCTGTATCTGCCTGTGTTTCTACATGTATGCATGTGTAAACTTTAGTGTGTGTGTGTGTGTGTGTGTGTGTGTGTGTGTGTGTGTGTGTGTG
>NW_022287805.1:0-2063 GCF_004355925.1 Anarrhichthys ocellatus | reverse complement strand
AGCTATGATCTTAGCATTTGTTAGAGCTTTATGGAGATATGTTATCAATACTCTAAGAGTAGTTAGGCTGACACAATACCAGCATTTGTAAGGTGTTTCTTCAGTCTTGAGATAACCACATTTTCCCCTCAGCGGCAGAGGTCACAGTGAAGGTGAAATGATATCAACACACACAGGGTCACTTGGGAAGGGAGCTGTGCTGTGTGTGATTTGTAAACCGTGAGAGTCGACACCCGGGCCACACTTACTCCTGACGGGGATGATGAGCTGGGGTATGACGGGCAGGATCTTGGGGCCTCCGTTGTCCAGCAACTCATGGACTCCCTGACAGGCGAGGAACTTGTACGGATGATCAGTCTCAGTTAAGCCATCGAAGAACAGAGGGAGGTAGTAGTTGTAGTCCAGCTTCTCAAACTCCACCTGAGGACAGAAATGACTATTTACATTCCGGGTATTATTAGCTGCTTCTTTGATCCAGAGAGACATACGAAGACAGAGGGGGTACAGCTGTTCAGGAGATCATGACACAGCGGCATGTGGCATCTTGTGGGCTGACATGTTAACACCTGTTTACACCATTTACAGGACAGAGAAAAAAGGCACACGCACACACACACACAGGTGGTAGATTAAGACATTCGTCCAGCTACGGGCCACGGGCCAGCTTTGATGTTTGGCTGAGTGTGTGGGTAGTGTGTGACACATTAAAGTAAAGTCAGTCATGTGTGTGAAGCCATCAGAGGAAAGCCACTCAGGCACACTGGATTGCAAAGAACAGCTGACCCAAAGCAGGCTGTCCTTGAGCCATGTGTGTGTTCTGAAAATCTTAAAAAAGGTTGCATGTAGCCATGGCTCATGCAATATTGGTTTGTACTAGATCTATCTACAGAGTGTGGATATCCAACAGGGGTATCAGCTGTAGCACTGCATCCCAATGGCACTATTGTTGAGAGAGGGGTTAGAGGTTGAATGGGTGATTCTGTTTTTCATGTAATGAAAGGAAATCCCTTTGGTGTGGAGAAAAATAGCCCCCGGCAGCCAGCAGTCCTTGAGGACAGCTGAAGCCATAAGGAGACACTCTCTTGTCCACACACACACACACACACACACACACACACATACATATATACACACACAAGCATCCTGCTGGGTCACGCTGGTCTGTGCTGAAATGTCACCCAGGCAGTGGCGCTTGGTGCTTTCAAGTCCCCAGCCCTCGCTCAGCCGCCGGTCAGAGCCGATACTTCAAAGCAGGGCAGACCCCTAAATTTGATTTGATTTTGGTTTGTGTGCAGTGGTTTATTCATAATACGCCTACATATTTTGTGACAAATTCCTCTATTTAGCATAACTCTGCACTGACTTCCCTGGTGGTGCAGTTTAGCCTCATGTTTCTTTTCTTTTCTTGTTCATTTGTTTTGATTTGTGTATTTTTTTAATTTACTTCATTCATCCTTTATTATGATCTGCATTTAGGTCTTTTATTGAACCCCACTTGTTGAGTGGAGACAAGTCCTTTATGCCATGCATTGTCAATAAAATCTATATTTTCAGTATAGCAGTCTCTAGTTCCAGTTTATTCTGGGTCTTGTGCACCGGGTCACATACATTTGAGATAATGTTGGTGTGATGTGATTATACTTTGGGATAGGAAAATGCTGGTCATTTAATACAGTAATTAATAAGAGGATTACAAATAATTCAAACGTAGAATGAAACATTGAGTTAAAATTGAGGATTGAGGAATTGAAAACACCTAATTTAAGGTTATGGTGAAGTGTTCTGGTGTGCTATACTGTCGGGCATTAACAGTATACGAGTTTATGTTTTTCTCTTTTTCATTATACTACGCAGATGTGCAGGAGTTTAAATAGCTGTTTAATGGTTTGTGTAAAATAGAGAAACGTATAGAAACATATAAGCTAACTCATAATATCACAGTCTTATTTAACACAGCAGTAGATCAGGTCTCACATTTAGGCACAGACACGCTCTCACCTACCCTGATGTAGACCTGAGGTGTTGTGGGAGTAATTACCTGCGAGCATTAATGCGGTGTTGTT
>NW_022287804.1:0-2063 GCF_004355925.1 Anarrhichthys ocellatus | reverse complement strand
CACACACACACACACACACACACACACACACACACACACACACACACTAAAGTTTACACATGCATACATGTAGAAACACAGGCAGATACAGGTGTGTGCACACACTCCAGAGACACAATGAAACACTTCACACACTCAAAACAATTCAATGCACACATAAAAGCTCTTGTAAGCACACACGCGCACACACACACATACACACACACACACACACACACACACACGCTATCAAAAACTGACAGCCGCTTTACAAGACCACCCCTTTCAGTCTATTCATTTTAAACATACAGACAGGCATTGTGAGGCGCTACAGTGTTTTCAAAAAACACCAATGTTGGCCGGAAGGCTTAAAGACGGCACATTGTGCTGTGTTGTGACAGTGTGTAATACTTAACAATCACCTCATCATAGCCATGTCCGTGACCTGTCGGAGCCTTACACAGCCACCCGAGCAGAACCACAATGTTGACAGCGAGTCACACCTCGCGGAGAGGGCGGCATAGAAAAGCCCTCTCTGCCTGTTTGTCTCTCTGTCTCCTTTAACAGAGAGTGGGTAAGTACTCCTGGAAAGCTCCTCTTCTTCTTCTCCTCCTCTCCCCCATTTCCAATACTGTTCATGAAAAGAGCATGGGCTATCCACTCTCTCAACCTCTTCCTTCCTTACTGCGCAGAAGGATGACATGTGGCGGAAGAGTGGGAGATTTGTTCCTCAGAAGCTCTGAGTTTCTCCCTTCAGGAGATTTCCAAATGATTTCAGGGTCATAAATATGTTACTGTCACGTACTTTGGACTGAAAATTCAACAGGCGACGCTCAACAAGTAATCTATGGTGGACCACCAGTGAGAAGTGATGACAAGTGTGCATGCTAGATTATGTTTTTTTATTCGGGTCAAGCCATGGTATGCTCCATACACATGTCAAATCTAGTTTAGCCTCTTGTCTTCCTGCCATGCTGCAGGTTTCTGTGTCGAAGAGAACTTGGGATTACCGAGGTGAACAGGCCCCCATGTGCACAGCACGCACCTCCCTGTGCAGCCAGGTGAGCAGCGAAAAAGGACTGTGACATTCCTGGCATGTCTAAGAGTTTATATCGCAAGCGTGACCGGGAAGTGTGTGGAACTATCATCTCGGCGTGCAGCCTCTGATCCTGCCCTGTGGTCCTCGCATGGCAGAAGCCAGAGCACAATTCCAAAAAGAAAACACACAGACACACAGATAGCGAAGAGTCTCTGCGGTTCAGCGTGGGGGAGAGCTCTGTGTGTGTGTGTGTGTGTGTGTGTGTGTGTGTGTGTGTGTGTGTGTGCGTGAGTTAGAACTGAAGGCAGGGTGGGCCAGCCACTCATGGGACTATCTGACTTGGATCACAATAACACCTTTTAACACAACAGCACGCAGACAGGACAACCATTGGAAAATAAAGGGAAGCCTTCTGGCATCAGAGCTGTTTAAAAAAAAGAGCAGTTTTAAAGATCTGAATGACTTTCAGTTGCACTTGATTCATCCAGCCAGACAGCAAGAGTCAGGCACATCACCATGTGAGAGTTTTGAAATCAAGACATGTTCTTGTTTTTTTCTCGCTCTCTTTTTTTTCTTCTTTTCTTCAGATCATATTCATCTTGTATTTTGTTGAGGTTGTTCAGCCAAGCAGGCTGCGAGTGTGTCCACATACCTGATCACCTATCTGGCACGCTGTCAGGTTATGCTGCTTGGCCGCAGGGGCAAACTGGATGTGCTTCAGCCAGCTCCTGATATCTGGCTTGCTGGCATCCACGCAGAATTTTACATGGCCTGACCCGTCCAAGATCTGCAGAGAGAGAGAGAGAGAGAGAGAGAGAGGGAGAGGGAGAGTGGGAGAGAGAGAGTGGGAGAGAGAGAGGGAGAGGGAGAGTGAGAGAGAGGGAGAGGGAGAGAGAAATCAGACTTTGATCAGTATCAGTCCAGGTTACTGTGTCCAAACACTGACTAACCACATACCTCCCACAGAGAAATAAGACTCAAATGTTAGGAGCTGGTCTGTGGTGCAACACACACACACACACACACACACACACACACACACACA
>NW_022287803.1:0-2064 GCF_004355925.1 Anarrhichthys ocellatus | reverse complement strand
AAGATTAATTTAAGTGAGTTAGATCTCTTAAAATAGTTTGCCAACTGTCTAACATTAGCTATCAGCTCATATTAAGCTAGTTAGCTGAAGAAAAGTTAATGATTCTGCTAGCTGATGTAGGATAGCTAACGTTAGCTAGCTTCTTTGTTTAACTGCCTGGGTTCTTAAATTATGTTCTGGCCATCATGATGAGCGTTATGTCATGTCAAGTTCGTTCATGTTAGCATTTGTGATCTAGCAACTCGGTTGGTCAAGTGTGAAGAGGTTAAGTTTAAAAGCTAGCGATGGATAATATGTGTTACAATATGTTTACTTGTAGAAGGTTTACACTAAAGGGAGAGTTACTGAATTAGTTGTGCACTGTGAGAAACCAGAGAATTTATGACACCGCCATAAAGTCAGAGAGAGGGGGATGTTGCTGAAGAGTTTCTGAGCACAGCCTTCAAGAAGGGGGGAGGAATTGGTCAAGGAAGTGGCCGACTGAAGTCCAAAGGCTTCAGCCAATCACTGAGCTGATCGATGGGCGAAGGAATGTGTAATATGAGACATTTCAGAGACTTTGGAGAGACAAAGAAACTGCGAATCCCCGGAGAAAATCAGACCTCATCTGGACCATGAGGCGGACACACCAGTCTGTCGTGTGGTGCGGTCTGTCTCTGCATGCTTCTTCTCCTCTGAACAAGGAGGGGGGCTTTTCCCTTTGCCTTTTGTTTGAGAAATTTTGAACATAACACTAGCTACCTATCGTTGTTATATTTAATTCATTGTTCCGTCAGAAGTGGCGTAACGTTAACGTCAGTGTGTACGTGTTGAGGTGTACGATAGAGAGAGTTAGATGCGCTTAGGGCAGACAGGTGTTAGCGATGGGGCAGAGGAAAAGTAAGTATATTTATGTGGTTAAGCGGTAACGTTATTAAATGTAAAGTTTGGGTTAACTGTGTTTGATTTGTTAAATAAACTAAGTGTGCCATTAACCTACATGGAACTAATATTAGCTAGCTGTTTATAATTGGCTAGAACAGGGACTAGAACAAGTTCTTTAATCACAGTTGACTTTGTAGCAGGGCTTTCCCTGCCGTTATATAGGGCGAAGGACCTTTCTGCACATGAATCTATCATCAATGATGATAGATGGTAAAGAATTGAAAATAAAAATTGACAGTGTCCAAAGCACAAACCAACTTCTGGAAAAGACGAGCGAATTGGGATTTGTCCTTGAAAGGATTTTAAAATTTAACACAGATTTCCAAGAGTTTACTGATCTTGATAGTAGTGTACCTTGACAGATTACAAGTGCCCATTTTCAACCTGTTGCAAGAGAAGTCTGTCTAACTCAGGTACATTTTCATTTATATTATTTGGGGTTATGTGTACATCTTGTCAAATTTTGTTCCAAAGAATCTCATGGAAATTAGTCTAAATTTCTGCTTTGTTCGGCTTTGCTCTTAGTTCTCTTTTCAGCCTAAAAAGGAGCCGGATGTACAAGATGGATTGAGGCCTCTCCTCGAAAAGAAAGTTCCTGAAATATTTGAGGAACTCCAAACTCAGGGCATTGTTACAGAAAAAACAGGCTGAAACTCGTCAAAGTTTGCGTCTCTGACTTGGTGGAGAGGCACGGATTGTAAGTTTTGCAGTTTATAATAACAGTGATTAAACAAATATGCTCACTTGCCACGATTGGACTTTTAAAATCATGTACAGCATACGTTTATTGTATGTATGTATATCTGCGAACACATCCAGGTGGATGCCTGGACAGCATCCACCTGGATGTTGTCCACAGAATGCTGTGTGGTAATCACATATTTACCTCCCATGCCAGATTTCACCCCTGCCCTGGCCCTTGAGTACCAGGTGGAAGTAGCCACAACATATACAAAGGTATTGTTAAAAATTCTGATGTACATCACGTTTCTTAGCATTTGCATTACTCCATTAAAGTCTGCTTGTAGCATTGACCAGGTAAAAATCACCGTACTTGCATTTAGGTGGCATTTGCTGACAATACAAGAATAGGTCTTCTTACAATCTGCATCTATTTGATTTTGCTATAAAAACAGTTTG
>NW_022287802.1:0-2064 GCF_004355925.1 Anarrhichthys ocellatus | reverse complement strand
CACTGAAAGTATATTTTACATTGTGGCAATACTCATTTTAATCAAGCTGTGGATCGGATTTTTTATTCCTAAAATTAGCTGACTGACAACAATAGAAGCTCTGTAATAAAACAGATTTTTCATCTACAGTGACAAGTGTGTCCAGCACTTCTCCAGCTTTTGGCTGTGTGTCTGCAAACCTGTGTGCAGCTGCTGCAAGCCTGGGTAGCCTTCCTTTCATGCAAAGCGTTGGAAGCATAAGCAGTGAACCATCCTGTTGTGGAACCACTTTTTGTAATACTGCCACAACAACTGCCACTCCCACAACAACCGCAATACTGGTAACTACAACTGCTGCGCCGCCGACGACAACAACCATTTCTCCAACGACAACTGCAGCCCCAACAACAACTGCCATGACAACAATTGCCATCATCGCAGCAACCCAATCAGCCACATTTACAACTACCACCAGTGACGCCTGCTGTTTCAAACTGAGTATGATCCATCTGCTGCTCGGACTCATTATCTTTGCTGTCTGTTAGAACAAGGGCGCTTCGACAAAGCACCTATGAAGCTACCAGAAGGACTCTGAAACAGGATTATTATCGTAAAATAAAAATGAAAATAAGCAGTGAAGAATATTGTTTTCAGCTGAAACAAAATAAAAACGATAACCTATAAAAAAAACTAAAACTAAGCTAAAAGATTGCCTGGTTAACAAACAAATGAGAGCAAAATAAAAATAAAAATAAATAATTTGTTTTAGTGTTTGAGCTATACTATATCACTCCCAAAACAAGATGACTAAAAAAAGAGAAAAGGAGATTAAATAACATGATTTAAATATTTAAGTAGATCAAATGCCATTTATCCAAGCTATTCAGCTCAGAGTTATTGTTTGAGGCGGAATAAAATTGCAGGTGAAAAGTTTTCTTGTGAGTGTGATTGTGAAAGAGTACTTAAATTGATTCCCAGATCACAAGATTAAAACATAATAGCCATTCCAACACAGTTCTTCCATAATTTATTTTGTTTGTGAATATAGCTCCATCTGAAACATCATCTCTGGCACAAAAACATCAAAAGATTCTGTAAAACTAAATATATTAAAAGTAAAGCTAAACCTTTATGAAAAACTGGAACAAAGCTAAAGCTTGCAAACTCACTCTGAAAACTGACATTAACTAAAGTAAAATGAAATCTTAAACTAAAAGCTAAAACATAAAATTAAAAACAATTGAAAAGTATGACCTTGATCTGCACTCTACTCTTTTTGTTTTGTTTTTTGCACTTTTTCAAATATTTATATGTAATATGAATATATATTGCAGTGGTGTAATGTAATGTGACTACTCTCTATGTATATTAAAACCTGTTTAATAAAGCTTTTCTGATGTTTGAAAACAGTGTATAGCTTCTGTGGTGTTTTTATCCAAAAGGCCAAGAATAATGAACTAAAGACAAATGTGAAGCCACTTTTATAAAAAAGATAATATTTGTTGTTATATAATTGGTTACACTCAGTGGCATACCACAAATGTCTGGGCCCTGAAAATATTTAGCCTCAGTTCATTCCACTATTCTCCTCACTATTAGGACTGTGGTTACACACATGTCTCCATCCTGAGTTCTTGTTTCAAACTCTTTACAAAGTTATCTTTATCAACATGCAAAAAAATCAAAACAACAGCAGAACCTGTTGAAAAGTTTATATCATCTTCACTGCACCTAATGTAGTTAAATCACGAAGAAATAGATATGTTTTCATAAGTTAATATTTGTGTTCTGAAAATGTCTAGTAAGTAAAACAAGACTACAAAAACTTAGTAGCCAGGTATACCTCTCTCTCATCACAGTAAAAGTTTATTCAACAAATCAGACTGAATAAAACATTAAAACACATAATCCACATGACAAACAAATGGGAAAACAGGAGCTCTTTGGCTCAAAGCTGCAGCTTCAAATGACATCCACCTGATATAAAACTTGATATTGAAATTGAAAAAAATAGTGGTGTTTCATCAGTGCTTTCAGGAAGCAAGGAAAACTTGCTTTTGCTATGTGACTTGGTAATGGTTGAGT
>NW_022287801.1:391-2064 GCF_004355925.1 Anarrhichthys ocellatus | reverse complement strand
TATAAATACGTATATGTGTATATACAGTATATGTATATAATGTGTGTGTGTATAAATACGTATATGTGTATATACAGTATATGTATATAATGTGTGTGTGTATAAATACGTATATGTGTATATACAGTATATGTATATAATGTGTGTGTGTATAAATACATGTACAGTTACACAGTCAAACACTGACCACACGTCGTGGCCTCACATTTCATCCATATAACCCTCTGGACATGCTAATTTCCCCGGAGTGCATCTGACGTTTAGTCTCGGAAGCCGTCCACGGCCGGAGGCTAAATCTGAACATCTCAATGCAGACCCAGAAGCTGAGGATCTCATTAAACCAAACTGCTCCTCAGCACCTCGTGCAGAGAGAGGAGGTTGGTTCATGAATACTGATGTTATATTCTCTTCTTCTTTTTCTCTCCTCCTCTGCAGCCGATCAGGCCGACGCCTGCAAGTTCCTGGCGTGCGAGGAGTTCTCCCGCTGCGTGGTGAGCGGCCGGACGAAGGAGGCCCGGTGTCGGTGTGAGCCGGGCTTCCTGTCGGTGGACGGCCTGCCCTGTCAGAGCCTGTGCGTCCTGAAGCCCGACTACTGCCGAGGAGGCGAGTGCCACGTTCTCCCCGGACGTGGAGCCGTGTGCAGGTAAAGAAAGCACACACGAGTTCGCTCGCTGTGATCTGTTCCCCACATTACACACGCTTTCACTAGCAAGCGTGACGGTTGCTGTTGAACTGTACTGATGATATTTGGCCACTGCATTATAACAACCTGCTCAGGACTACAGAGGACAATGATCGCTCTAGAACTCTGGTACATTGACATTGAGGTGGAAAAAGAATTGCTCCTCATAGCTCCTTGTAGCAACACAAGGTACTCCGGGTACTCCGGGTCACGTTTCTGTCCTGCAGCGACACGCTTTACTCACCTGGCTCACCTGGCAGGACGTGTTGGCTTTGGATCCCGGCCCAGAGCTGGTGGTTGTGTAACAAACAGATTCCGTGTTCGCTGGCTGAATGACTCTGAACGAGCAGCCGGTGTTAAAGGTGCAAAGCTTTATGTGTTTGTGTTTGTGACACGCTTTGTAAGATGTTACCTCATAGAAACAGACTTCTTAGTTGCATCATTAAAAACAAGTGACGTCAGTCTTTACTTTGTGTAATTACAGGTCAGATAACATATTTGGTTCAGTTTCAGTCCGGTTTAACAGTTTCACTTTTCTGTCATGTGAATAACTAGAGCTGGAGCTTCCTGTTAGCTTCCTCATCAGAGGTAACCTGTCAATCACAATGGTGGGCGGGGCTGTGATGTCTCCGTCCTCTCTGGATTTCCTGTTGCTGTGGGACAGTATTAGTGTTTACTCCACCACCTAGCAGAGCTCCTAAAGCTTCAGGGATTACTGTTTACTCTGTATGATGTTCTTCACAATAGTGGAGAGAACTCCTAAAATAAGGGATGGATGGATGGATGGATACATAGTTGGATGGATGGATGGATACATAGTTAGATGGATGGATGGATGGATGGATACATAGTTGGATGGATGGATGGATGGATACATAGATGGATGGATGGATGGATGGATACATAGATGGATGGATGGATACATAGATGGATACATAGATGGATGGATGGATGGATACATAGTTAGTTGGATGGATGGATGGATACATAG
>NW_022287801.1:0-291 GCF_004355925.1 Anarrhichthys ocellatus | reverse complement strand
ATAGATGGATGGATGGATATATGGATGGATGGATAGATGGATACATAGATGGATGGATACATAGTTAGATGGATGGATGGATGTATACATAGTTAGATGAATGGATGGATGGATATATGGATGGATGGATGGATACATAGTTAGATGAATGGATGGATGGATATATGGATATATGGATGGATTGATAGATGGATGGATGGATGGATATATGGATGGATGGATAGATGGATACATAGTTAGATGAATGGATGGATGGATATATGGATGGATGGATATATGGATGGATACATA
>NW_022287800.1:0-2064 GCF_004355925.1 Anarrhichthys ocellatus | reverse complement strand
CACTGAAAGTATATTTTACATTGTGGCAATACTCATTTTAATCAAGCTGTGGATCGGATTTTTTATTCCTAAAATTAGCTGACTGACAACAATAGAAGCTCTGTAATAAAACAGATTTTTCATCTACAGTGACAAGTGTGTCCAGCACTTCTCCAGCTTTTGGCTGTGTGTCTGCAAACCTGTGTGCAGCTGCTGCAAGCCTGGGTAGCCTTCCTTTCATGCAAAGCGTTGGAAGCATAAGCAGTGAACCATCCTGTTGTGGAACCACTTTTTGTAATACTGCCACAACAACTGCCACTCCCACAACAACCGCAATACTGGTAACTACAACTGCTGCGCCGCCGACGACAACAACCATTTCTCCAACGACAACTGCAGCCCCAACAACAACTGCCATGACAACAATTGCCATCATCGCAGCAACCCAATCAGCCACATTTACAACTACCACCAGTGACGCCTGCTGTTTCAAACTGAGTATGATCCATCTGCTGCTCGGACTCATTATCTTTGCTGTCTGTTAGAACAAGGGCGCTTCGACAAAGCACCTATGAAGCTACCAGAAGGACTCTGAAACAGGATTATTATCGTAAAATAAAAATGAAAATAAGCAGTGAAGAATATTGTTTTCAGCTGAAACAAAATAAAAACGATAACCTATAAAAAAAACTAAAACTAAGCTAAAAGATTGCCTGGTTAACAAACAAATGAGAGCAAAATAAAAATAAAAATAAATAATTTGTTTTAGTGTTTGAGCTATACTATATCACTCCCAAAACAAGATGACTAAAAAAAGAGAAAAGGAGATTAAATAACATGATTTAAATATTTAAGTAGATCAAATGCCATTTATCCAAGCTATTCAGCTCAGAGTTATTGTTTGAGGCGGAATAAAATTGCAGGTGAAAAGTTTTCTTGTGAGTGTGATTGTGAAAGAGTACTTAAATTGATTCCCAGATCACAAGATTAAAACATAATAGCCATTCCAACACAGTTCTTCCATAATTTATTTTGTTTGTGAATATAGCTCCATCTGAAACATCATCTCTGGCACAAAAACATCAAAAGATTCTGTAAAACTAAATATATTAAAAGTAAAGCTAAACCTTTATGAAAAACTGGAACAAAGCTAAAGCTTGCAAACTCACTCTGAAAACTGACATTAACTAAAGTAAAATGAAATCTTAAACTAAAAGCTAAAACATAAAATTAAAAACAATTGAAAAGTATGACCTTGATCTGCACTCTACTCTTTTTGTTTTGTTTTTTGCACTTTTTCAAATATTTATATGTAATATGAATATATATTGCAGTGGTGTAATGTAATGTGACTACTCTCTATGTATATTAAAACCTGTTTAATAAAGCTTTTCTGATGTTTGAAAACAGTGTATAGCTTCTGTGGTGTTTTTATCCAAAAGGCCAAGAATAATGAACTAAAGACAAATGTGAAGCCACTTTTATAAAAAAGATAATATTTGTTGTTATATAATTGGTTACACTCAGTGGCATACCACAAATGTCTGGGCCCTGAAAATATTTAGCCTCAGTTCATTCCACTATTCTCCTCACTATTAGGACTGTGGTTACACACATGTCTCCATCCTGAGTTCTTGTTTCAAACTCTTTACAAAGTTATCTTTATCAACATGCAAAAAAATCAAAACAACAGCAGAACCTGTTGAAAAGTTTATATCATCTTCACTGCACCTAATGTAGTTAAATCACGAAGAAATAGATATGTTTTCATAAGTTAATATTTGTGTTCTGAAAATGTCTAGTAAGTAAAACAAGACTACAAAAACTTAGTAGCCAGGTATACCTCTCTCTCATCACAGTAAAAGTTTATTCAACAAATCAGACTGAATAAAACATTAAAACACATAATCCACATGACAAACAAATGGGAAAACAGGAGCTCTTTGGCTCAAAGCTGCAGCTTCAAATGACATCCACCTGATATAAAACTTGATATTGAAATTGAAAAAAATAGTGGTGTTTCATCAGTGCTTTCAGGAAGCAAGGAAAACTTGCTTTTGCTATGTGACTTGGTAATGGTTGAGT
>NW_022287798.1:0-2066 GCF_004355925.1 Anarrhichthys ocellatus | reverse complement strand
GGGGGGCTGCATGTTTCATCACGTTACGTTTTTTCCTCCTAAACCGTGACAATGACGAACGTTAACAGACCACGAAGTTCCGCATGCAGTGGACGTTAACTTAACCCAGCAAGTCTGAACGGTAACGGAACATAACGGAACTTAAACTGTAATGGAGGGAAAGACGCTGTAGACATCTTAACGCTGATTGGCCAAGACTCACATCAAACGTCACATCAAAGATGTTTTATTGTGAAGATCACGACAACCTTTTCTCCTCGTCTCACTCCAATCTGAGAAACGCCGGCTGGCCAGTTGAACCCCCCCAAAAAAAACCTCTACGGATCTACACGATTCTCGTGGTTGATATATTTTGATTAAAAACGCTGAATTTCGCCAAAAAGCGACAAGTTTGCAGGTATGAATAAAAGGGGGAAAATTCTGCATTTCCCCCTGCGCCCCACCTGCAATACCGCTGCGCCCCACTAGAGGGGTGCGCCCCACAGTTTGAGAACCACCGCCTTACTCCTTTCCGATCTAAGAAAGGTATCCCATAGTTAAAGCAGCTATTCTTTCGGGGCATGAACGGTCAAAAAAGACCATTGCCATCTACTCAGACAATAGCACCATCGTAGACAATATTAATAAAGGACGGTCACATCGTCGAAATACAATGCTGTTCATGCGGAGGCCAAGACCCCGCAACCGGAACACCTAATCTCTGCTTCTCAAGATGGCATCCTCAAACACTTCATCGTACCTCACCGGACGGAACCACTTCGAAGCTTTTCACGCCTCCTTCAGCCTTCCATTCCCGTCACTCGACATCCTTACCCTCACGAACTTCAGTCATTCACCCATTCCCTCCTTAAGATCAAATCCTCCACTATACAGGTTACATAAGTGGAATCAACTTCTTCACAAAACAGTCCTCGGGGGCTCCGCGCCAGCCTCTACCCGCTCACACATCGCTATGCTACTCAAAGGTCTCCGTAAAGCTGAACCACGCTCTACGCCTAAACATCTGCCCCTCACTTTTGACCTCCTCACCCGCTGCATCCATACACTCCACTCAGGCTATCTGTCTCCCTTCATGGGAAAAGTATTAAAGTCTACATTCTTGCTGGCTTTCTTTGGCTTCCTACACTGCTCCGAGTTCACCACCTCGAACTCCAACCACCATCCGTCGCGACATGCCACCGCACCCGACATTTCATCCATCCTCCCGACACCTCCAGTCACCCATCACCCCAAATGCAGCAAGACCAACCAATACGGTCCACTCCAGCCCATCTACCTTTCCGACTAGACTCATACCCAAGTCTGTACTAACCCATGCACAACCCAACTCAAACCCAAGCTCAAGTTCAGCCAGACGAACTTCCCCGCAAAATCCCCTGTTCGTCACAGGCAAAGGGCCCATGCGGTCCCGGGTTCACCACCACTTTCGCCATATCTTAGCCAGATCCGGAATACCCCCGAGTCTACTTGGGCCATCCTTTCCGCATCAGTGCCTCTTCCACCGCTTCAAGCCAAGGAATTCCCGACCACATTATTATGATTATGTGGTCGATTATGCGTACCTCTCTTACATCCGCTCCAATCTGAATGACACCAGTAATGCCAACCGGCATCCGACTTCGTGATCTTTTGGGGGATCTTTTTGGGGACTCTGCACCACCAGAGCTTCCAAAGAGACGGCCCCCACTCTACAGTCTCCATTCCCCCAGTTCCCACCAGTCATCAGGACACCAACGGTCCCCCATCACTTGCCCAACCTTCAATCTACGACCTTCTCTACCCTCCTTGTTTCTTCTCCCCTACACTCTTACATCCCTACATCCCCCTACCCCTTCATCCCTCTCTCTCGACCTCTTCCGCTTCCTAAATCTAACAATCATTCCATCATGCAATAACCCTCTCAACACTCATATTGTTATTGGTGTGGTCCTTGTTGGTGAACTTGTGTTTGTGTCTTGCTCTTTTCTGGCTTTCAACTTGTGTGGGGCTCCTTCACACCCAGCCACCCACTGCATCATCAGTGCCCCGTTACCCCGTACTTTCGCCTTACCTACATGTGCTCCTTC